>NW_005064625.1:0-822 GCF_000277835.1 Geospiza fortis | reverse complement strand
TAATGATTATTAGATGCTTAAGCAAAAGCTAATTGTTGTATTATGAGCTCATTTGTAGAAGGAAGTGGAGCAAGTGAACCATTATAGGAACACAATGAAACCTGTAGAACAATGCCCAGAACCTGGACTCGATGTCAATCCATAATGAAGCAGGGGGCCTAGGATCATTCCAGAGGGTCACAGAGACCTGATAAAGACCTTCCTGACTTCATCCCTGGGACCACTGACCCAATTCAAGAGCACCAACCTGTGGAAGGGGCTAACAGCGGGCCTGTTAGCTAAAGGAGCGAGAAGAAACTGAGAAGCAAGAAGAAGCTGATAAGGAGCTCTCTCCAAGGCTGTAACCAAGGAGACCAAGAGAAGTGAGGAATTGAAGAAAGATAAGAAGACAACTTTGCAGCTGGACTAAGTATTTTTAGAAAGTTAGTTGAAGTCACTGTAACTTTTCACCAATAGTGTTATGTTGATTTATTGTGGCCAATAGTTAGGGTAGAAGAAGCATAAATAATGGGAAAGTGTATAAAAGGTCAGCCATGTTCAATAATAAAGAGTTGCCATCTGAGACTGCTTATGGTCTCTGCTTTGTGTCATGACCACCTCAACAACGACACTGACCCAATTTGAGAGAAGAATTGCGCATGCGTGAAGGACTAATAACCTCAGTTTAATACAAAGCGGGGATGGGAGGTGCTGGGGTTGTGCATATGTATTATTTTGGGAAATAAATAGAAGGCAAAAATCCTTGTACCGTGCAGTCAAGCATTTCGAGAACAACCCTGTTATAGATGACTAATAAGATGATTGGCTGTCACAATTAAAAGA
>NW_005064624.1:631-822 GCF_000277835.1 Geospiza fortis | reverse complement strand
GCATAAAAATTTGCATCAAATCATGAGGTCCTCAGCACAACATCTTGCTTTCTCTCCTCTCTCAGTTTAAATGGACTCCCTTAGAAGGCATAGCGGGTTAGCAGTGGCAATCAAGCTTTACGTGGGAACCTGGAGATATCATTATGGAACGCAAATCATTCAGGAGAAATTACATTTCTGTGTTCATTCCT
>NW_005064624.1:0-601 GCF_000277835.1 Geospiza fortis | reverse complement strand
GTCCAAGATCAAAGGAGCAGTCATCTCTCTTGAACTACTGTTTTGGGGAACTCAAACACGAATTCAGACCCTTTTATCAAATCAGGAAATGTATGGTTAACATAACAATGAAGTCCTGGTGAGAACACCTTTATATACCTTAGGGTTATGACAGCTACATAAAGAAATGGATAAAAGGGAAGGAAGCATAAAAGGTTTCTCTGTTGCAGTATTGAGGACACAGATGCTCTTAGGCTCTGTCAGTGAGAAGTGAAGGAGGTGTGGCCATTCCATCTCTCTTCTCTAGTAAATGTGTTTTCCCATTCTTTTCATTGCCTACGAGAGGAAGGAAAGGGAGAAAACAGGGTTGTAGAAGTGGAGACTTACTTTCCTGTTTTATCTGAACATTTTTGCACATGCCACCAAAGGAGAATGGACATTCGGTAGGGACTGCTTGAGGAACACATGGAGTGGGGATAGAAACAAAACAGTCAGCACATGGAATGAAAGATACTTTGCTCTACTACAGACTCAGGGATTAGGAAATTAGCTACCCATGAACTAAGTAGCTGGCTGAGACTTGCCAAACATCACTTCATAAGAGCATGTGAGGAGAAAGACA
>NW_005064623.1:0-822 GCF_000277835.1 Geospiza fortis | reverse complement strand
ACCCAGCTGGGTCAGCCCACCACAACCCTTTCCATGAACAGATCAAGAGTCACTTACTTACTTTTCCTCTTTTCTAACAACATCTCCAGCAAACAAAGAAACTTACCCATAATCTTGTTAATAAATTGAGGTCTCCTTGATGCAGGTAAATAGACTCCCAAGAAAAAGAATGGAATTCCAGATAAAGCAATGCCAATTCCAATCACTGAATTTATAAAGTCACTATAGAGTGGCACTACCACCAGAAATATTGTGCATATACAGAATATTATTGGGAAAGCCAGACTCAGCTGTAGACAGAAAAAAGAGAACACAATGTTAATGAAATATTCACTATCTATAGTTACAAACATTATGATACAGACTTTTCTCTCTGAAACACCCTCTGTAGAATTCTCTGCTCTTCCTCTCATACATCTGGCTATTTAGGATGATAAGCAAATTGCAGAATTATTCTTAACAGAACTGTTGCTAAATATTGCAAAAGTAATCAAGTATGGTAACTCTGCTGTGCTGACAGAAAGTGCATAGTGGCATGAAATGTTTTTAGACAAAATCAGTAAAACTTGGGAAACAAGAATCACTGACTTTTTTGAGTAGAGTATCAAAACATGAGGTTAGAGGACCAGATACCATCAGAGCTAAAGGTGATCCACAGAGTTACTTAACTTGAGCAATTCCAACCAGAGATTTCTGCTGCTAGATAAAAGGCTAACTATGATGTTAGGCTCTTGAGACATTCTCCAGTGGGCAGACAGAAGGGGTACTTATTGAACGACCATATAATACTAGAGTACACTGACACAACAATCTCTTCTTCTT
>NW_005064622.1:0-822 GCF_000277835.1 Geospiza fortis | reverse complement strand
TGCCCCAAGCCTGTCAGCATTTAAGAGACATTTGGATAATGCTTTTATCAACATGCTTGAACTTTCAGACAGCCCTGGAATAGTCAGACACTTGGACTAGGTGATTCTTCTAGGTCAAATCCAGCTGAAATATTCTATTCGTTTTTAATTTCAATTCATTCTTCCAAACTTGATTTGGAGAATCTGATACTAAAAAATTCCAATTTTCAGAAGTCAACAATTTCAATCTAGATGTTCAGCAGCATGTATTTTATTGCATTTCAAGAACTGATATGAATATACTATCTGAGATATCTAGACAACTTGTGTTTGGGGGAGTATTTCTTCTCTGTTCTAGATCAAAAGGGTGTAAAAGACCAGCCTAAGTTCTGCAGAGATGTGGCAATTTAGGAAGAAACGCTTTTATTGCATAGCATGATGAATGGTAGAAACTTACTGAGGAATGGCCATAATACTCAGAAAAATGGACATGGCATGCAAAGCAGCTGCATTTGAGAATGGTGATGTAGGTTAAGGAAGGCTCTTGGAGAAATTTGCCAGGAGTGTCAACCTGTTGTTGTAGGGAATCTCAGCCTGGGGAATCCAGTGTAACTTTCTTATTGCTGGCAGTTCAGCACCACTTTGGGAGGAGTTGTTTGTTGACCACAGTCAACACACCTGTAACCATTATCTGACCATCAGATTGGTGATTAATTTTTTATGGCTGTGCTGTGAAAGATGCAGAATATGAGAAAGTACAAGCAATACTTCAGAATACTTAATCACAGTGAAAGCATGATCTTTACTAAGTATTAAATATTTCCTTGAAGAATGCAAAGACTT
>NW_005064621.1:0-822 GCF_000277835.1 Geospiza fortis | reverse complement strand
TTTGCTAAATACCTAATTTTCACTTGGAGTGCTGTTTCCAAGGATATTTGCAGTAAAAACCAGTGCATTGGTACAGTCTCCTTCTAGCAGGTTTTGGGACAGCACGAATCACCTGCCAAGGAGCACTGCAGGAGCATCAGAGCACAAACAGAGCTTTTGGGAGTGATGTTTTCTGCTCAAGAGCAAAAAACTCAGCATTGCCTTGACATTGCAAAACCACTTTTGAAACAAAATAATTTTCATCATAACAGGAGAGATGGAGCAGTTGAGAAAGCACTATGACTTCAGCATGCACAGCTGCATGAAATGCGAAAAAATTTGGGTAGCTCACATTAATTTTTTTGACATTTTACACCCAAAAAGATCTACCATCAAACCAGAAGTCCTTTCCCTTCCTCCAAGAGCTGCCAACTGTATTTGTCTGGCAATATGTGGGAAAGATATAGGGATACTGCCTGAAATAGCTTCTCAGAAATTATGGATCATGTGCTCTGAAACACCAAGGTGATGCCTTGGAACTTTATCCTGTTCACCCTTTCTAGGTCGAGTCTGATTTCACAGTTTTCTGTCTTAAAGTCATATATTTATGAATGACCTCATTATTCACTTGTTCTTTGTACAAAAGCTCTTCTATAAATTTATTTATCCTTGCATCTTTTTCTGCATCTTTTCCACTTTCACTGTAGCTTTTCTGTGCTGAGGGCTCAGACCTGCCCATGTATTTAAGATGGAGTTCACCATGGGTATAAGCCGTAAGGAAGTCTGGCATTCTGTGCTCTGCTCCTTTCTTAACAATTCCTATCACTTTATTTGGGGTTTTTT
>NW_005064620.1:0-822 GCF_000277835.1 Geospiza fortis | reverse complement strand
AACACAATACAGACCTGCTCCCAAAAGTTTGATTTAACAACCACCAGGGAATTGTTTCTACCTGAGATGGGTGATTTAATCCGGTTGAAGTGAGGCAGGGAGGTCATGCCTGCCTGATCCACTGCAGTGAGGCTGCTGCTGCGAGCACAGAGGGAAATACCTGAGCAGGAGCTGCAGCTGGGCACAGAAATTGGTATTTCCCTCCTGGAATTACTCGGTAGGGAGGTGTCACATCCTAGAGATCATGTCGGGCTGGATTCCAGCTTGTCTGAGGTGTCCTGTTGGGAGGCAGAGCAAGGAATTAAGAATGTGTGAGCCTTTAACAACACAGGAGAGGTGAGAGAGAGAAAAAAAGCACTCTGGAAATGAGGTCACTCAGCATCACTCAGACCCCAGTCCAAATCCTTGAAAGCTCCCTGAATCCAGTGGGAATATGGAGAGGTTACATCCCTGTAATACTGCTGCGCTTTCCAAGCTCCAGAATAAGGATTTTTTGATTGATGTTTGGCTAAAAATCTAGGTTTTGATGGCTTCGCTTACAAAAAACAGAAGTCCGGGCCGAATTCTAAACTCTTGACTGTTTTTAATAGAACTTTCATGTGTGGTAATCACACTCCCTGACGTTTTCAACCTAAGTAAAACTGATAGAATTCAGTGCTGTGCCGAAGAAACATAAAAGACGAAGAATCCAGATTGCAGTGTGGATCCCTGCATTTGCACGTTTGGATGCCTGGGGGTTGAGCTGAACATCAGTGGAGGCTGTCAGAGGACAAGTGGGCAGGGCGTGCTGGAAAACACCTTTGTCATGCAGGCCAGAATCAA
>NW_005064619.1:0-822 GCF_000277835.1 Geospiza fortis | reverse complement strand
GTGCCCAGGGAGAGGCCAGGCCAAGCTGTTATCAGTGATACTCTGCAGGGCTGAGATCTCCCTGCCCTCCCTGTACTTGTTTCTCATGTTAAATCAAAGGACTCTGAGTTTGTTAATGTGCTTTTCTTAAATGAAGCATGAGAAGCCAAAGCATTTCCTTGTTCTCCACATCAAATGTTTAACCACAAATGGCAAAGTCAGGGCATATTCGCAGATGTGTTTGCTTTTATTCTGAGAATGTTTTCACATGAATACCATTTCTGTCTTTTTGTCATGTGGGAATTTAGACCTGTCTTGTTTTCACTGGTTCTTTTGTTTTCCTTTTGACTCCAGACCAACGTACTTTTCTTCTGCTGTTTCTTCACCTAGATACACTGAAGCCTTGACAGATCCCAGCTACAAAGGGCAGATACTTACCCTGGCTAACCCCATAGTTGGGAATGGTGGAGTGCCTGACACATCTGCTTTGGATGAAATAGGCCTCAGGAGATTTCTGGAATCTGATGGGATCAAGGTAATGGTGGGAGGAGCAGTGCTGATCAAAGGCTTGTGCCCAGCAGCCTGAGTGTGTAAGAGTTAACTGGCTCCTTCACAGGTTGAGTATCACTGAATTCTTCTTTCTTTTTCTTCTGGATATTTTTCTGTGGAGGAATGGTGGCAAAAAATACTCCATCTTGATTTCTGTACTAAGCCATGTGCCTTCTGGAAGTGTCTGTTCTGAGGTGAAGTAACTGTTTTATAAACTAACTCCATTGAAAAATGGAGCTGACTTTTGAAATGAAAGGTTACTTAAAAGTCAAAAGTTTTCTTATTAAAAAAAAA
>NW_005064618.1:0-822 GCF_000277835.1 Geospiza fortis | reverse complement strand
TCTTTCTGACATCTGCCACCTGGTGACATGCCGAACCCTGAGGTGACACCCAGTGACCCCTGTGAAGGGGCACAGAAGAAATGAGACATGCAGAAGCCAGCAGTGTGGAGTAGAGAGCGTAAGGTAGTCAACGGCCACAGTTAAAGACTGGGCACAAGTCCAAGCATGTCTAAGGTGGAAATGTACCTCTAGGTTGGAGGGAAATGCTTTTCAACCAGAATGCAGAAATGTCTTTTGGGGGTTTGAATTAGTCAAGTAAGTCAGCCCCTTCTCATAAGACAAAATAAAACCAAAGTTCTTAACCAAGGGCTTTTTAGCAGTTTTTGAAGAACAACAGGTATGGAAACATTTTTCAGTAAGAAGCAGTTTCTGTGAACAACTAGAAAGGGACAAATGACAGGATATAAGGACACAGCTCTTGCTTCCACATGGCACCTGCCATCACAGATGTGTGTAAAGAGAAGAAAACAAACTTACTTCTTACCTGAATTGTATGCACATTCAAGCTTTATGGTTTCCGTTGTTTTGCTGTCAAATGGTTCAACTCATCCTAACATTTGTACAGTCATGAAAATTACACAAAGAAACTTTAGTCGAACTTGAATTTTAATGGCTGATATATTTTTCTTTCCTTTTTGTGTTTTTTCCATGAGCATGCTCTGTAACTTGTAGTTTCAATCTGTCTGGATAGCTGAAGTACTGCCTTGGAATTGCACAGAACATCAAACTAATGCCATTTTTTGAATAATGGGAATAAAATCACCAGAGAATACCTTAGATATTAACATAGAAATATTTTCCTTGTAAATGTGGTGGTTTTTT
>NW_005064617.1:0-822 GCF_000277835.1 Geospiza fortis | reverse complement strand
CCCAGGGCTCCAGATCTTTTGCAAGTTTTTCTCCAAACAGAACGGGGGAATTTTTGAAGCCTTGAGGCAACACAGTCCATGTGAGCTGGGTTTTGCACCCGCTTTTAGGACTTTTCCATTCGAATGCAAAAATTTTCTGGTTGGCTTTGTGGATAGGGAGGAAAAAGCAGGCATCTTTCAGATCTAAAACAGTAAACCAGGTTGGCTCAGGTGTTAAACAAGTTAGTAAAATATATGGATTTGCTACTGCAGGATATAAATCTTCTCTTACTTTATTGACAGCCCTCGAATCCTGTACTATTCGATATGACCCATCAGGTTTCCGAATGGGTAAAATGGGCATATTGAAATCAGATTGGCATTCTTTCAATAACCCTAACTGCAGAAAATTTTCAATTATTGAGCTGATTCCTTCCCCGTCTTCTTTTTTCAGGGGGTACTGCTTAATTCTCACTGGTTGTGTCCCTTCCTTAAGCTTAATTACTATGAGGGAAGCATTTTTCGCTCTGCCTGGTACATCAGAGGCCCATGCCCCGGGAAATACTTGACTTAGTATCTGTCCGTTAATTTCCTCCTTAATTTCAATGGTTGTTGAGGTTAAACTTAACACCTCTATGCACTTTTGATCATTCACCTGCAGAGTAACCTCCCCATTTTTGAATGTAATGGTTGCTTTTAACTGCTCCAATAAGCCTCTCCTTAAAAGTGCCTTTGGCGAGTTGGGCATATACAAAAACCTATAAATACCCCATTGTTTCCCCAATTTGTACCTTAAAGGTTTGCAAAAATATACCTTTTCAGACTGGCCAGTTGCTCCCTGCA
>NW_005064616.1:0-822 GCF_000277835.1 Geospiza fortis | reverse complement strand
GGCAGATTTGGAATGGATGATGAGCAAGGCTGTGAAACTCATTTACGTGGTTTATGAACTGCAGATCATGGTCTTACTGGGTCAGATTGCATTGAGCTGAGCAGCCTCAGGTCCCAGAAAAATGTCCCAGGAAAATGTGCTTGTCTGCCATCTCTTTGTAGCTCAATATTTCTTCCTCCACCACGGTTTCTGTTGGTCGCTTTGATGTGTGGCTGTCCTTGAAAGCCAAGGGTTGGAATGACAGATGATGGGGTTACAGTTGTGGTATTGCTGGAAAACAAATGTACTTTAGATCACTGTGACAGGGATGGCACTTGGCAGCTTACCAAAGTTGGTTTTTTCCTTATTTTAGTTGCAGTCTGTTTCACTCCAAAGCATTTTTTTCCGTACTTGTGATGGCGCCCTAAGAAAAATGTGCAAGGTTGCTTTGTGTGTTAACCTCTAGATAGAACTGTTTCAAAAGTGTGTGCCCTGGGAGCAGAGAGAACTTGATTTGTGCTCTCAGTGCTCAGGGCTAACCTGGGTGATTTCTGAACTGTGAAGACAACTTTTCTTTGTGAATCTAAGGTGTATATTTTTGTGAGATGAACAAACCTGTTGTTTCCCAATGAGTCCTGTTCATTTATTTTTATGAAGTGCTCCTGTACAGAATACGGTATGGTTGAATTTTACCTGAGGCTCAATTATGCATTGATTTTTAGTCTGTTATTCTCTTTTGCAGCTCAGTACTTGAGCTGTTATCAAAGCTGTAAGAAAATCTCCTTACACTGTCCTTTCTTCCAGTGACCACAGGCCTGAAGGACTATGCAAAAAAAAAAAAAA
>NW_005064615.1:0-822 GCF_000277835.1 Geospiza fortis | reverse complement strand
ACCCCCAGTTCCCTCAGCCACTCCTCACCAGATGTGTGCTCCAGACTCTCCACCACCTTCATAGCCCCTCTTTGAATGTGCTCCAGCAGCTCAGTAACACAAGTTGCTACATACTTTCACTGTGGTAAGTGCAACAAAACCTACCTCAAAGACTATGAAATTCAGAATTTGGATTTTTCCACCTGGCCTAGATCTGAACATGCCACCCTTGTGTTCAGTGAAGAAAAAGGTGGGAGAGGGCATCCACAGCCTCACAGAGCTCTGGCTCCTTGCAAATGAGACATTACCCTGTGTAATGGGTTTCTTTGGGGACCATATGACATTCATAATTTAGAGCAGCCTTGAGGCTTTTCTCACTTGCACCAGGCCTTGATCAGCCATAGCTGGGGTAATCTGGAAACAGCAGAAGTTGTTTTATTAACAGATCCACAGCAAAGGAGCCAACTGAAGGATGTTGCAGCCCTTTGGTTTCCACAGTGTAGACACCAAAGCTCTTGGGCTGCTGCCCAGTGCTATATATGGGAAAAATGGGTAAACTGTTCTTCACAGATAAAATGTCTTTTAGTGTAACTCATCTGTTACTGTGCTTCTACATGATTCAATTTTTTAAATTAATGAAAATATGCAAATTAAGAAAAGGCTGTTAAAAAGGTATAAATATATTTCATTGCCTAAAGTAATTAGAATAAGTAATTACTTAAACATTATGGTTTAAAATTGAATAATATCTTTGATAGCAAGCTGAATAAGGAGAAAATGCTTAATATGCATGATATAAATGACTTGTCCTAGAGACAGTCCTTTTTATACTGTTTACATAAG
>NW_005064614.1:0-822 GCF_000277835.1 Geospiza fortis | reverse complement strand
TTCTCAGCTTCAGCAGGGAAAATCCTAGGAAAGGATTTTTCGTAAAAAGGATGTCTGCGACAATTGGGACAACTCCATCAGGGGAGTCGTTGGGACTCTTGAAGATTGGCAGAGAGTTCTTCAAGATGTACTACCTTGGGTCTTTCTGTTTTAGCAAAACGAGCTATTGAGGGGTGCCTGGCTAAAGTTAATAGCCAGACTACCAAAGAAATTGCAAGGCAGGGAAATGACTTTGAGCTTGTTAGGAAAATTAATCCACAAACATCAGGGGTTTATGTCCATAAAGGAGACAGAGCAGTCCTGTAACTTTATTCGAATAAAGGGAGAGGCCATGGGGCATTCCTCTGGGATCTCTAAAATTTTTGGAGGATGCAGCCTCCTTTTATCCTAATTTCCCAGCCACATTTCCTTTCTCTCTTTCCCCTTTGGCTGAGGTACCTGGGAGGTTCAGACTTCCTGGAATGCCTCATACCAAAGATTTCCCTCTAATGTATAACCCTCCCTTTTAATTCTTAATGAATTTAGGGGGTTTTCTTCCCCATTGTTTCTTTCCTCTTTCAGTATCCAGTTTCATTTATCAGCAAACCCACAGTTTATCAGCAAACCTAAAGTTTATTTGTAAAAGCAAATATCTTTTTCCATTCATCAATCAGTGAAATCCTTCCCATTGTTCCTTTTATCTCCCAGTGCTAGTTTTATCTACCAGCAAACCCACAGCTTGTTTGTAAAGACAATCCGCTATTCCTCTCAAGCTATATGTCCTTTTCAGCGATGTCGGGTGCATTTTCTGAGATGCTGTTTTGGTTTGAAAAGACAGGTGTC
>NW_005064613.1:0-822 GCF_000277835.1 Geospiza fortis | reverse complement strand
TGGAGGGAGGTGTATTGTACTGAATAGCAGTGTGAGAAAAAAGGTTTTTTTTCGTTTTGTGCATGTAGTTGGAAGAAGGTGGTATTCAGGTTGCTAGAGAAAGTGGGAAACAGAGGCAGGGGACGAGTAGATAAGATCTTGAAAAATGGGACAGAAAACCAGTAAGTTGGGTGCAAAAGAAAAAAAAAAGGAGGAATAAAAAGCATACTAGCAGAGATGCCCCAAAAAAGCCCTTTGGGAGTCATGTTAGCTAACAGAAATACAAATCCTTATACAAGGAGAAAATACAGGGTATGCCGTAGTTGATGGGAAAAACATGCAAACTACTGAAAAAGGGAAATTAACCTTAAATTCGTAAGGTCAAACTTGTGAATTATATGTTCTAAAAAGAACACTAGAATATTTGGCACACAAGAAGACAACTATATATACTGACTCAGGGTATGCTTTTGGAATAGTACATACCTTTAAAAAATTTAGGAAGAAAGGGGATTACTTAATTCAAGAAGAAAGGGATTAGTACATTAAGGACTCATTTAAGAGATTTTAGAGGCATTAAAATTACCTGAAAGAGATAGCTATGGTGCATATTAAAGGACGCCAAAAGGGAAAGACCCCAGAAATAAGAGGAAATAATTTGGCAGATCAAGAAGCTAAAGATGCAGCAGAAAATAGGGCCGAAAGAGTTATGTTAATATTAACTCCAAATGTGGAAAAATTGGAAATTCTAAGGTTTAGTGAAGAAAAAAAAAGATAAGATAGGAAGAGAGAAAGATGAATCTGGGAAATGGAAATTTCCTGATGGAAGGCAATTACTTAATA
>NW_005064612.1:0-823 GCF_000277835.1 Geospiza fortis | reverse complement strand
AAGTGGGGATTATTGTGGGACATTGTTTTCAGCTACTGAAGTGACTGAAAGCCCAACTTCCTCCCTGGATGATTTTGTGGATCAAGCAAGAGCTTTTGAAAAGAGCATCTCCTTGGAGCTCAAGCTTTAGGAGCAGATCAGTGGAGGGATATCTCAGGGACAGGTCCCTCTGGACATCTTCCCTGGGAGCCTTGTGCTCCCCAGGAGGCAGTGTCAGGTGCCCTGGAGAGAACAGCGTCCTGTCCCTCGGCCTGGGGGAAGGGAGGGGAGGGGTGGGGATGGCCATTTCAAACCAGCTGGGATGCTGGACTGTCTCTCAAAGGTTGTGTTCTAAGCCCCAGAGCCAGCAGAGGAGCTGAGAGGGGGAGAGAGCCTGGGATGGAGGTGGCCATGATGCCAGACGAGGAGCTGTGGCAGGAGCAGCCTGTGGTACCTGCAGCCCCCAGTCAATCTCCTCCACGTCCAGTTGGTAGCTGGGGCACGAGGCCTCCCCGGTCAGCGCCACCTCGTAGGTGGGGCCTCCCTGCACGTGGCACAGCGCCCTGACACGGGCCACGATGTTGGCGTGCCCAAAGAAGGTGAAGGTGACCTGCTCGCTCTCTCCTGGCTGCAGCTCACCCCACAGGGGCCGGACATCAAAAACCTGCAGGGAGGGGAGGAGAGATGAGATGTTGAGAGTGGAAATGGATGCAGAAGAGCAGCTGTGTCCTGAAATAAAGTAGAGTCCTAGCTGGAGGCGCCTATTCCCCAAACACAGCCAGAACCATCCTAATCTCATCCTGTGTCCATGCCACTGAGCAGTGGAGGGACCATGGGGAAAATC
>NW_005064611.1:0-823 GCF_000277835.1 Geospiza fortis | reverse complement strand
GAATTATGTTCTAAAGGTCAACTCAAAACAGCAGCTAGAGCAGGAAAAAATTCTTACAGAGTTATTTTTTCACAATTACCAGGCACAGAAAAAGGAGAGCATGACACCAAGAACCTTTAATTCTGATCTCTCAAAGTGAAATGTGCAGCATGACATGGTGAAAAACACCAGAACCTTGTAACCTCATCTGAAGGAGGCAAGTGTGAGTTTAAATACACCAAATATCAAATCAGCACAGGAATCAAGGTAAACCTCTGTGTGAGCAGGCAGGATGTGATGAAAAGGAGCCTCTCAACAGGAGGAACACCTCCAAGAAATTCATCCTGTTCATCACTGCAAGTTATCATGTACTGAACACAGCTGATTTTGACCTGCTGGGAAAGAAAAAACATTTGCTGCTCAAAATTCAATCTGTGCATTTTATACCCTAAAACAATTCAACAGAGCCTTTGGATGAGATTCTTTCTGAGAACAATCACATCGTTGGGAATCAATGGATACTTTAGATAAAGGACTGAAAATCTCTTCTAATCACTTTCAAGTGCAAGACAGATTCAGAAAATTACTAAGCTCAAACCCATTTGTTCAGGTCATGGCAAAAACATCCCTACCTCAGGAACTCAGATGTGTTACATATATTGCAGAATGCTGTTTAAAGAAGGACAAATGTGGAATTTAGCACATTTGTCCTTCACATGCTGAGCATGGTCACCAAATACTGATGGCATTCAAAGCAAAGGACTTTCCAGGGTGTGTTGATGTGGCACTGACTGATTTTTGGTAACAGGGGAAGGCTACAGGTTTGGCTTCTGTGAGAAGCTGC
>NW_005064610.1:0-823 GCF_000277835.1 Geospiza fortis | reverse complement strand
TTTATGTCATCTGCAAACTTGCTGAGGGTCCATTTGATCTTACTGTTGTCATTGATGAAGATATAAAAGAGCACCAGTCCCAAAACAGAGCCTTGAGGGAGACCATCACTGACCTCCATGTGGACTTGCAAGTTGTTGACCCAGACTTCCTGGCTGTGTCCATCTATCCAGTTCTTTATCCACTGAATAATCTTTAAATCCATGTCTCTCCAGTTTGGAGATGATGTCATGTGGGACCCTGTCAAAGGCCTTACACTACTTACAGTAGTCTAGGTAGGTGACAGCAGCTGGTTTTGGCACCCTTGTCAACTGTTGCAGTCACTCTGTCTAGAAGGCCACCAGGTTGGACAGACATGAACATGAACTCTTAGTGGTTGCTCTAGACATTAGTACAAAAGGTATATGTAATTATAAAGTATCTTCCACCATCCACAGAGGACGTCTCTCAGAAAGATGGTGTTGAAATCACTGTCGGTTTATTGTTTGCAGATGTTTGCATTTACTTTTGTCTCTCTCTTCTTTCCTCCATCTCATGTCGGGTGGATACAGGTGCCAAAGTTGAGTCTTGGGCATGCATGATCATGATCTTGGGCATGATAATCACTGGTGAAGCGGCTGTGTAGCTCGTGCAGCAACAAATTGGTCGTGTACCAACAAAACAAAAACAACCACCTATTAATGTTTTACTAATGTTCCCCTGTGCACACTCCAGGCTTGCAGGCCTCCAGGCTTTTAATTTCCTTAGTCCTATTCAAATCAATAGACTTATCTATTGAGTCATAGAATCGGAGTAATGTGGGTTGGAAGAGACCTTAAAGGCCAT
>NW_005064609.1:0-823 GCF_000277835.1 Geospiza fortis | reverse complement strand
AAGCAAGCAATCTTCTCCTAACCTCAAAATTTATACTTCCTATTCTAACTGAGGCCATCCAGAGCCTATAACATACTTTTTGCTTCACTATGTAAAAGCTGATGAGGCTCTTGGCATTTATTGCTTGCAGAGAGGCACAGTTACAGGCCACTGGCAAATGTTTTCCTGCCCTTGAGATATGAGAGATGTGTGAGCAAGATATGACTGATCCTACCTTCCACATTGTGGAAACTCTATGTACAGTCCCAGGTTTAGCAATATTGACTCTCAGCCAGGCCCAGCAGGTCACCAACTCCATGAGGTTTGATGTTGTTAGGAGGAGAATACAGAAGAGTGATGCAGAATATTCCCGTGCTGAAGGTAAGCAAAGCATAAACAACCACGAAGTAAAAGGCATACTGGGAACAGGTGGAATGAATATAGGGATGAGAAAATCACACTGAAAGCATGAAAATGGCAAACTGAAAGTATCCCAGGCTGGAGAAAAGCACAGCTACCCTGGCAGTCGAGGCCCAGGGGCATGAGTACCATTCCTAATTGAGAGCAGGCATTTTCCCCGTGGTATTTTTACTGGCTAACTTTTTCACCTATAATTGCCACTATCAAATTACCATCTCCACAGTGCAAAGCCACCTCTAGTCTTCCTCCTCAGGTCAAGGAACCCATTCATCACTGTCAAGTGAAGCATATTTCCATTTTTACTTGTCATTTTCAAACCATCACTTCACACAGGTGTGACCTCTGATCCTGACTTTCCTTCCAACACTCCCCTTGCTATACTCTGATAGTCCTCCATTATCTCCTCCCTGAGAAATATTAAAAA
>NW_005064608.1:0-823 GCF_000277835.1 Geospiza fortis | reverse complement strand
ACAGTGATAATTAATATAGATGAATTAATTGTGCCGCACTTCAAGTATTTATTTGAAACTAATTTTTTTAAAGTTTACATGGACCTTTTTTAAGGTTACACAGTGACCTTTCAGCCTGCTCCCTGATCACCTGTTCTCCTACTGTGCTACAGTGACACTTGGAGATTATTGAGATGCTTTATTTGATGTGTGGTGATAGGGAGCCTTGCAAATAACACCGAGGCTTGCAGGATGGACTGCCAGGTGATCACACTCAGTGTGTGTGCAGTCGTGTGTTACACAGTCCAGATCCTTCTCTGTGCTTCTGTCCATTGCCTGAGGGTTATTCAAGGTTTTATTGGCACATGTGGAAGTATAGCTTGTGTGGGATGGCGGGAGGGAGGGTTTGGGCTGGCTCACCTGCCTTGGGCTGCTCTGCACTGAGGCCTCTCTGCGTTCTGCACGTTCAGCTCAGCAGTGCACACGCAGCAACAGACGTGGCCTTGCTGCCAAAAATAGTAAAGGAATGTAGCTGCAATTTTAGTGGCAAACCCTGCCTTTTTGCCAGGATGGGTTACTTCCTTTAGGGACCTACTTAAGCAACACCAGTCATAGATTTTGTGCTAGACTAAGCCATGCTTTGCACAGGCAGGTTTGCCAATGTAAGCTATATTTACTTTTGTGTATGTGTATATATGTCTAGAAACTTTGTTTTCCTATTCAAACCCTAAAAAACCATCATTGCAGTGTGAGCTGTTGACAAGCCCCCCAGCTGTTGCCTGGGTGAAGAGTTTCCCACAAGCAGTTCTTGCAGCTCAGTGTTTCCTCTGGGAGCCCCTCTCCA
>NW_005064607.1:0-823 GCF_000277835.1 Geospiza fortis | reverse complement strand
CCCCTCTCACAGGGGTTTTTATCCCTTCCCTGGCTGGTGGAGAGCACAGTTTCACCTGGTGGTGTTATGGGGTGCCAGCACACAAAAGACATTGGAAATTCATCCCTTCTGCAGCACATCCACTGAAATGCCAGGAGTGCAGATAGGGGCTGGCCTGGCTTTTCTGCCATGCTGCAGTCAGCCCAATTCACCTGCCTAAACCTGACTGAGGAAGACCCAGCCCAGAGGCCAAGCTGCCAGTGTCTACAGGAGCTGCATTTCCCAGTTCTAGAAGTCCAGTCCAGGTTGGTACTCACAGTGTTTCAGCACTGCATTCCAGGACCAAGCTTTTTGTAATTTCTCCACCAATGAATGTTTTCAATGTTTTGATTTCTTGAGAAAGGCATGTGTCTGTGCCACCTGGGGAAGGTGCTAGTGAGGGTGCACATCTCTGCATCTAAGGCACAGTCTCAAGACAGCTCAATAACCCATGGCTAATTGAGTTAAATAATAAAATGAATGTATTAGTGGCAGCCTAATGGAATGGCCAGTACCATCTTGAAAGTGGAAAATGGGCATGATACACCAGCCCTTCATGTGACCATACCTTCTTCGTATTGAGCAGATCCCATGGAATACCCTATAAACACTTTTCAATTTATCAATGTTCATTATTTTTACCAATTACCCTTCAGAGTAAAAATATGATCAGATAAACCGTGCTTAGGTGATAGTTCATATGCTATTTTCTATAATGTAAGCATGTGGTGGCACTCACATCTGTGTATGTGTAAAAAAGACAGCTATTATGCCATTTATCATCATCATCATTATCATCATCATC
>NW_005064606.1:0-823 GCF_000277835.1 Geospiza fortis | reverse complement strand
TTACAGGACTGGACACTAGCAAAATTCTAGCTGTGCTCAACAGAACAAGGTATTTTACTGAAAGGACCTAAGGGATTTTTTTCTTGGTATGTTTTTATTTTCTTTCCCCAAGATTCTTTTAAGATATAAGAGAGGTCTGAGCCTGAAAACAGTTTAGCCCAAATACATGCACTTGCATTTTCTGGAGCCTGCAGGTACAAACCCAAGGAGTTCCTACAATGGCAGACAGCAAACTTTCCCTGAAGCATCTTTCAGGTAACCAGTTAATTAGGTATTATGGTCACAGGGCTGTGTGTGTATACAAGAGCAGGGAAGTGGAACACAGAGAAAAGCACTAGGGGGTTGGGAGGGAGGGGGAGTGAACCAGTCAGAGGCAGTCTTGGGGCCAGTTTGATAAAATGTCTGAATCTGAACAGGCTGATATAAATTTTTGTGTAGCTACTGAGCTTCCCCACTTCAGCCAATACACCTGTGAAGACTTCACTGCAGACTGAGAAAGCTTTTACCTGTCAGAGTGACACACACATAAAGAACCTGCTGGTGACTCCTGACACTTTCTGCTCGAGTTTGCGGACCCTGTGATCCTCTCCCCTCCTGGGAGTGAGGCGAAGGGTCCGGAGCATCCAACAGGTCCCAGCAGGGGAGGGCAGCGCCCCGAGCGCGGGAGCTGGCGGGGACACCTGGGAGAAATGACATCGGGCAGAGGGGACACCCGGCAAAAGTGACATCCGCCAGAAGTGACACTCACTAAAGGTGACACGCGGCCGTGGTGACACCGGGCAGATGTGACACCTTGGCTGGGGAGGGCCGGGGGAGCTGCTGT
>NW_005064605.1:0-823 GCF_000277835.1 Geospiza fortis | reverse complement strand
AAAAAAAAAGGATTTTGCACTTAAATGGTTCACCTTCATTCTTTCTTCTTTAATTGGGCCTTGGACTATTTCGAACATTTTCATGGGACAGGTTTATTTCAAGTGAGAGTAATGCTCACAGCCCTCTAAACAAACAATTTGGTCACCAACTTGTGATCCCAGTGACACCTGATAAACTCACAGCTGTTGGACTGAATATTTATACATGAAATAACTGATGTATTTCCATCTGGTCTTTATGACAAGAGGATGACTATACAGAATGGCAAATCACTACTGCTTCCAAACAAAACTTGGGGAAGAGGAAAGGGAAACTGCTGAGCTGGACTGCCCTTGACCCATGACAAACAGACAACTCAGCTGTCACTTATGTTTTGCTCATTTGAGTAGCTGCAGAAAGTATATCTGAAATGAGACACCCTATTCAGCTGAAGCTCAATCTAGCCCATGGATTTTTTTCCCTTCCTGGAAAGAAATTTGGCTTGAGAAGGGGGAAGGGAGAAGGCAAGAGCATAAAGCAAATTCCCAAGAGAACAGTAAGCACATTTCCATGGATAAGATTGACTTACCAGCTGGAAAATCTAAGTTTGGATGAGGCAGTTGCAGGAGTCAAAGCTTAGATGCGGGTTTTAAACATGCTCATTCTTCTTTTACATAGGGTAGCTGAACACAGATAACAAAATCTGCTTCATTCCAGAGTGCAAGAGGGAGCAGGGGGAGAAAATAAAATCCTTGTTTTGCCAGATGGCTTATACTGGGACCATAGGAGGATTCAGGAAGGCCAAGGTTAGAAAATAAAGCAAAAAATGACATTGGCAATGAC
>NW_005064604.1:0-823 GCF_000277835.1 Geospiza fortis | reverse complement strand
GTGGTGATGATGGTCGCCACCCAGTACGTGTCTGGGCTGCTCTTGTTGGCCACCTCTAGCTTCATCCCTGGCTGGAAGCTGCTCTGAAGGCTGATTTCAACCTTGCAAAAGGAGAAAGGAATGGTGTTAACTTTTTCTGCTTGGTAGGGAGACCCCCGTCCCCTCACCTCCCTTGGAAATGCTGCCCTTGAAGAGCAGCCCTGGGATAGGACACGAGCTGATTGTGCTTCTTAATCCAACCACCTCCTTCTCCATCTGTCTGGGCAGTTCCATCCCTACTTCACTGGCTCATATCCCATCATGTAAGTCCCACATGCTCTGAAGTGCAGGAGTGGTGCCTTCAGGTGTACAACATCCAAGAGAGGACTGGCACTCATCTTCAACCCCTAAATGTCACCAATGCCTTGGATACAGCCAGCATAACCCAAATGAAGTTTCATTTCCCAGCGCACAGCTCCACCAGGCACATCACAGGGCACAGAAAGGCAGGTATGGAGCACCTCTAGGAGTTAAGCCCAACTACAATATTTAGTCACATCACAACACTGAAGCACTTCTAGGGGCTTGACATGCATCAAGGGGTGAATGCTGTACCAGGCAGATCAAGGAGAGAATTTCCACTGCACCCATTCTCAGCAGCTCAAGCCTCAACCAATTCCCTCATGGAAAACAAGGTATGACCTGTCACTGAAAGAAGTAAATTCTCTGGGTCACTGTCCTCCATCTGAGGGAGATGTCACTTCCACTCATCTCAGCAGTGACAGGTCACCTGTGATGTGCCTTAGGACACTGGAGATGCCAGTGCATCTCCTTTGGGACACTG
>NW_005064603.1:0-823 GCF_000277835.1 Geospiza fortis | reverse complement strand
GTCACCTCCAGAGCAACACCTCTGTGTTCCTGTCACCTCCAAAACAACATCTCTGTGTCCCTGTCACCTCCAGACCAACAGTTGTGTCCCTGTCACCTCCATGGCGACATCTCCATGTCCCTGTCACCTCCAGAGCAACTTCTGTGTCCTTGTCACCTCCAGAACCCCTTGGTGTCCCCAGCATTTTCAGAGGAACAACTCCATGTCCTCTTCACCTCCAGACCAACGGTTGTGTCCTTGTCACCTCCATGGCGACATCTCCGTGTCCCTGTCACTTCCATGGTGACATCTCTGTGTCCCTGTCACATCCAGAGCTCTCTCTTTGTCCTTGTCACCTGCACAGAAAAATCTGTGCCCCCCAACATCACCTCCAGAGCAACACCTGCGTCCTTGTCACCTCCAGAGCCACACCTGTGTCCTAGTCACCTCCAGAGCAACACCTGTGTCCTAGTCACCTCCAGAACCTCTCTGCCACCTCCAGAGCCACACCTCTGTGTCCTTGTCACCTCCAGAGCAACAGTTGTGTCCTTATCCCATCCATGGTGACATCTCCATGTTCTTGTCACCTCCATGGTGACCCTCCAGAGCTCTCTCTTTGCCCTTGTCACCTGCACAGAAAAATCTGTGCCCCCCAACATCACCTCCAGAGCCACACCTGCGTCCTTGTCACCTCCAGAGCCACACCCGTGTCCTTGTCACCTCCAGAGCCACACCTGTGTCCTTGTCACCTGCAGAACCCCTTGGTGTCCCCAGCATTTTCAAGGAACAACTCCATGTCCTCATCACCTCCAGACCGACGGTTGTGTCCTTGTCACCTCCAGAG
>NW_005064602.1:0-824 GCF_000277835.1 Geospiza fortis | reverse complement strand
AGTGTGGTCCCTTCCAGCCTGACCCATACTGTGATTCTGTGATCCTGTCTCAGAAGACAAATACAACAGTTGTATCTGAAGGACTTCTGAATACTTCTATAACTCTTTACAAACCATAGCAGCTCAGAAATGTCAACCAAGAGATTCTATCATTTTACTGTAAAAAAGCAAACAGACTGAAGGACAAAGGAAAAATATTACCATTACTCTCCATGTTGTGAACTGATGGAGAAAAACAAAGATCTGATTTAAAAAAACCTCTTACTACAGTATGTAAACAAAGCCATGGAAAAACACTGAGAATAAAGCAATTCCTTTTGTGACACCATGAATTTTCCAATTATGTCCAAACTTGTTACTCTAAGCCCTTAAAAATCTGGTCTTAATCTTAGGCACTAAGCAATTTTGATCCTTTCTGTCCTTGCTTACCATCCCCCAAATCCGTTCCCAAAAGAATTCTATAACTGTGAAGTCTATTGCAGAACAGGGTATTAATGCAGTGCATGTTCTGTTTCACTCAAGAACTTAATACATAAAATTGATACTCAATACAAGAATACACATTTTTAGTTTCAAATATGCATATATTTTGTAGCAACTAAATGCCTGTTCTCAATGTGTGTCATTAATACCAAGCACCTGTAGCATACAGACATTACTTCAGAACACCATACTAATCTTATGAGTCACAACTCATCCTTTCTATCAGATAAAAAAGAAGTAACAGTTTTTGATCTCAGATTACAGCTGTGATGTTGCTGATGGAAGAATATTCTGTTTAATAGAACGACCTGTGTTACCTTTTGTTAGGGAAGTGTCAACTG
>NW_005064601.1:0-824 GCF_000277835.1 Geospiza fortis | reverse complement strand
AGCCTAGAACAGTAACAATGAAAACCTTACCCACGGCACAACTCCCTAGTCCACCAGGAAAATAAAGGACAAGTTGTCAAGTTCTCCCAACCTTTGTCCAGGTTTGCTGCAAGAGTGCTGCTGCAGGCAGTGTGGAAAGCCAAGAGAAGTTGCAATTTGGGGACACATCTTGTGACAGGAGCTTTAGCTAGCTCTCCAGAAAAGGGTCTTGAAAAGAGCAAACATCACTGTGGAAGAGATTCTTGGAAAAGCCAAACAGCTTTCCAGACATGAAATGAAAATGGAAAGAAAGAATCCAAGATGTTCACATCTACTATTAATTCCATCCCTTATATGCTCCCATTTTCTGTGTTGCACTCGTTCTACCTCACAGTAATTCCAAATTATTACCTCAAAGACCCAGGGCTTAGCAGTTTTCTACACTCTACAGGATCATTAGCTACACACAGTTTACCTTCTCCCTGTTTTGCTTTGAAAGCAATGCTGGAGACACCAGACAGCTGCAAATGCAAGATTTCAGAGCACAATGCTTTGGTCAGCCATGGGTTCCAGAGACAGGGCATGTGCTCCCCCAGTACTTCACCCTCAGCAGTGACAATCCACAGCAGCAACAAAGGTGATTCCTGGGACATTGTCCAGGGGTCAAGACTCCATGTCTGGGCTTAACATAGCAAAGTTCACCTGTTCTGACAGACCTGGGATCCACGCTAGTTGGCTTTTCTAGCTGTGTCAGTGAGCAGCAGGAGAAATAAAGCAGCCAGCAGAGAGGGCCTTTGCTCCAGGCTGAAAGTGCTGCCTTGGCAGGGAGAAGCAGACAGGCAGGG
>NW_005064600.1:384-824 GCF_000277835.1 Geospiza fortis | reverse complement strand
GGTCTGTAACCCTTGTGCCACCCCTGCTCCCCCCTCGGGGGTCCCGCCTGTTCCGGGGGTCCCTGCACCTCCTCCATGTGTGACACCAGCTCAGGAGGGACACCAAGTACCTGCCTGGCCATGGTGACCGCTCCCAGTGCCAGGGCTGGCAAGGCCGTGGCTCTTCCTGCGGGGCAGTGTCCAGCAGGGCAGGGCTGGCCAAGGCGTGGGCACCGGGGCTGCGGCCAGCTGGACACCTGGACACCATCCCACTGCGGGCACGGCCAGGTCAGGGTCCCATCCTGGTTCCTGTGACCGTCCCACCGCGGGCACAGCCAGGTCAGGGTCACATCCCGGTTCAGTGACCGTCCCACTGCGGGCATGGCCAGGTCAGGGTCACATCCCGGTTCCTGCTGGCCGCCTGGGTCGGGCACAGCCAGGTCAGGGTCACATCCCGGTTC
>NW_005064600.1:0-312 GCF_000277835.1 Geospiza fortis | reverse complement strand
GGACACCATCCCACTGCGGGCACGGCCAGGTCAGGGTCCCATCCTGGTTCCTGTGACCGTCCCACCGCGGGCACAGCCAGGTCAGGGTCACATCCCGGTTCTGTGACCGTCCCACCGCGGGCACAGCCAGGTCAGGGTCACATCCCGGGTCTGTGACCGTCCCACTGCGGGCATGGCCAGGTCAGGGTCACATCCCGGTTCCTGCTGGCCGCCTGGGTCACGCTGTGTCACACGGTGCTGCTCCCCATCCTGCAGCCATTGGTCCCGGCGACCCGAGGGGCTGGGCCGTGTGTCCCATGGGCTGTGGCCGTG
>NW_005064599.1:0-824 GCF_000277835.1 Geospiza fortis | reverse complement strand
CATCCCATTCCAACCCCCTGCCATGGGTAAGGACACCTTTCACTTGACCAGCCTGCTCCAATCCCCATCCAACCTGGCATGGAACCCTTCCCAGGGATGGGGAAAAAAAATAATTCTTGTCTTTATGCTTCTTGACCTGAGTTTCAAAGCTCTGTCCCATCACTTTGCTTTTTCAGTTTTTCCCATCTCTGTTTTGCTCTTGTTTTTGTGCCTTTTCTAGAGAGTTCTTTCATCTCACTGTGCCTTGCACCACTGAACACCCATCAGTGTATTTTCCAACTTGAGGTTGGTCTTTGGTCCAGAGTGGTGTAGATGGCTGAGCTGTCCATGCCTGAGGTTTTTTGTCACCTCCTTGGACAGTGTGTCTTTTGATGTCATCTTGGTTCTGAGACAGGAGAGGTGTGGGCACATTGTCACTCTGTGCTGGAGAATTCCAACAGGCTGCAGAGACAGAGGAGCATGGAGACCCTCATTTTGATCAAAATGAGCTGTATAACCACATTACCATACCTGCAGGGCAGGATTGATTTTTTTACCCCAAAATCATGCTGACAATCGCCTGGGATTCATTTCTACTTGTCCTGCTGGCGCTGCTTTGCACTGTGGATTGTTGCATTTCTTCTGCCAGGTGCTCTTCATCCTCCTCTGGAGATACCTGCTCTGATTGCTTCCACTTCTCAGAGTTTCCCTCTGAATCAGCAAACTCACAAATCCATCACTTCTGTTGCTGATAGCAGAACCTGCAGAAAAACTCTTGGTCTCCAGCTTGCACTTCCCAAAGCTGTTTTCTTGATGTCCTTCAAGAATGCAACACGTTCCTGTTT
>NW_005064598.1:0-824 GCF_000277835.1 Geospiza fortis | reverse complement strand
TTTTTAAAACCAGTAATTGCTAAAAAAGCCACAAAAATTATTTGAATTATGCATACCAAAATTTTGCTGATTCAGGTAAGAAATTGCTCTGTCTAGGTGTCAGAGCTGACTAATTTTTATGAAAATGTCTGGATTAAAACATGCAGGCTCTAGATACTTGACCTGTGTAGCTGAATTGCAGAACCTGGATTTGAGAGGGAAGGGAGGACAACAGGTCCCAAGGAAATCATTGAATGAGAGAGAGAAGGTCAAGAACCAAAAATTAATGAAGGGTGATACAGAGAAAGAGTCTCCACAAGGAAGAATTAAAACATCCAAATCAGGTCTTGTGCTTTGAGCTTGCCTCTAGAGTAATTTGCCTTTCAATCCACTGCAGAAAACCTTAGTTTATGTAGAAAATCTGTGCTCGTGGATTTTGGTTGCTGAAGGTATATTACTAATAAGAAATCATTGACTTTTTTCAGAAATTCTGTTGTATGTGTTACTGCATTGTGACATACTTGCTGTACAATACTACCAAATCAGGTCTCTGATGTTGCAAATACAGAAAAAATGTTTGAAGAAATCAGGGTTTACAGTGTGACGCAAATGATTACGAAGTGACTTAGCTCTAGTCATAAAAATATTCCTGCTACTGCAGCTTATGCCTTCCTGTGAGTTTGGTTCCTTGCAATCCCCTAAGGTTCTGCTGAGGAATTCAAAGACAACTATGCCTTAGTGCAGCGCAATATCTCACTGTTGGGTTATGACTGAGGGGGAGATGAATAGGATAAATAAGTAACGAAGTACTCTGTGTCGCAGTTGTGAGAGTCTGTCCGAAATCC
>NW_005064597.1:0-824 GCF_000277835.1 Geospiza fortis | reverse complement strand
AAAAAAAAGGTGTTATGTTTTATTGTAATGAATACTCATTAGCAGTTACAGTGCTTTAGATGTATTCCTGGAGTGCATCTTGCAGCTTAATTTAATCAGAAAGAAATTGCTTTGCACTCTCCAAGACAGCTTGGCAGCATGAACCAAATTGTAGTACACAGGGACAATTAGAAAGTTCACTTCAGAAGTGTGCATCTGATCCAAACATAATCTCCAGTAAGGATATAACTGTTGAAACAATCACAGCAATATAAAATACTTTGATTTCTGTTTATTTCTCGCACACCATTTCAAGCGCAGTTATGTCTTCCAAAGCTAATATTAGCATTAAAAAATTTCAGAGAATTCATCATTTTACCATGACAAATCTCAGTATTTCCAATCAGTTTTCTGCATAAACTTTAAAGGATAGTACTTGTAATTTGTCTCAATGTTATTTCCTTTTTTCCTTTACTTTTTGTCCTGCTGTTAGGCTTTCTGCTATAAACATGGACAAAGCTAGCTTTACCTTGTCATCTTATGTATTCTGCTAAAATAGTTGTCATCCAAGTCAAAAAGTTCTACTCTTGTTCCTCATATGGAATACAACAGGCACAGTCTTTTCTGTGTGCCTGATGGCTTACAGCAGAGAGAAACTTAGTAGAATTAATGAAAATAGATTGTCTGTAGAAACAGAGATTCACCAAACTGTTATACCTAAAAGAGCAGTGGTGGTACATTTCTCGTTTCCAAACCCACAGATTTTTTGCTGCTTTAGCAAGCAGATGTTAATCACTTTGTCAAAAGCTTGCACAGAATGTAGCAAGACACACAAAAAAAAAAAA
>NW_005064596.1:0-825 GCF_000277835.1 Geospiza fortis | reverse complement strand
ACTCAGAATATTCTGTGATCTGGAAATGAAGATTAAACATTTCTGTAATCACATACAGTCTCCATATAGCAGGTGCTGAAATGTATCAGCATTAATTCTATCATCATGTATACTAGCAGTAAGAGCTTACTCTGGGAGTATTCCTCTGAATAAAAAGAGGCGCTTAACTTGCCTCTACTTTGACCTGGATATGTGAAAGAATATAATTTCCCTTAATTCTTATTTCAGCTGCAGTGAATGCAGAGAAAACCAGGATATTGCATGACTTTCTGTATCACATACTTGAAAATGGAGTGAGTGAAAATGATTAAGAAGGTTAGGAAGGCCCTTACCCCTCTGAAACAAAGGACACTGGAATAGGGAAAGTGACTGTGCAGATGCCACAGTCTTGCTGAATTGAGGTGCTTTCAAATTGAGCAAGAAAAAAGTCTGACCCCTTGTCAGACAAAAGTGCAGCACTATCTCACATATTCTAAATGTCAGAAATGTCAGGATGAAGCCAGTGTTGCAGTGATATATTTCATGGTCACTAACTTTTATGGACCACTAAGAGTGAATAATAGATGTATGGACTCTGGTTATTCTGTACAGTACAATATAATCCCATTAAAATTGTTTTGAAACCATATTATTCCAAACAGCAAGCAAAAAACCCAAAGGGCAGTGCTGGGAACCCAAAATCAACAACACTGTAAGCTTACATAGCTTTTATCTCTCCTAACTCAGTTAATGTTCTCAGGTGCATGGTGTGATTCTTGAACTGTTCTGTGCAGAGCCAGGAGCTGGAATTACATGGTACCTGTGGATCCTTTCCAGCTCAGGATA
>NW_005064595.1:0-825 GCF_000277835.1 Geospiza fortis | reverse complement strand
AAGCTTCTGGATTTTAGCAGTTGTTCACTCCAGATCAAGATAAATCAAGTCAAACTGGAGGAGTCTTTCAGAAGGCCTGGGAGGAGGGAGCTGGAACAGAAATCTCAACATGGGAAGAACAAGGAGGATTTTGTGTATTAATTGATGAGCTGAATGGAAGGTCTGATTGCCATCCATAAATGCATTGGGGTAGAATTGAAATCACCAGTGAAATTAAGACAAGGAAGGGACAAGAACAAACATGACCAGTAATATATTTAGGTTGGAAATTAGAAAGGTTTTTGCCATTTCAGAGCAATGTAGCTCTGGAACACCATCCCTCTAGGACTTGCAAAAGCAATTAGTTTGCTAAAGGTAATAAACTAGGAGGTCTCACAGATCCCATGAGAATTTTGGAAGACAGACATAACATTCAGAATGATCTGGAGAAATTAAAGATATGGTCTGAATTAAATAGGATGCTGTTCAATGTAGGAAATTAAAAGGTACTGCTTCTAAACGGTAATAATCAACTGCATGGAAATGAGATAAAAAAATTCCTTCCTACAAAGTTCTGTAGAAAACACACATGGAGAGAAGAGTGGGTAAAACAAATCAAGAGTCAGCCTGGAGAACACACTCAGGAGGGTTTTGCATCAATCTGTTTCATCTTCCCAACTTTCATGCAGAGTTTCTGTGCATGAAGTGACTCTTTTCTCCCTCAACACTTTTCCCAGAAAGGAGGGCCCAGAGCTATTAAGCCTTTTTCAAAAATTTCCTTCATATCAATATAAAACAGACATATTTTTTGGGAATGGGTTTTACAGCTTTTCTTCCTGTCAACTG
>NW_005064594.1:0-825 GCF_000277835.1 Geospiza fortis | reverse complement strand
TCACAACTCCCTTGTTTTTGTGTGGTCAGTGTGGAAGGCTGAACCATACTGCCAATGTCTGTAAGGTGACTGTTCATGCTAATGGCCAGGCTTTGCCAGGCTTGGGAAACGAGAAGCAGAGCACGAAGGGGAGACGCACCCAGACAGAAGCTTCTCTCCAAGCCCCGGAGCCGATGGAGGTCTGCTTAGCCAGCTTGCAGCCAGCACCCGTGGCTCAGCAGGTGTTGATGTCTGCACAGCAGCAACAGTTGTCTTAGATTCTTGCAAAATACACAAGGCCCCCCTGGATGCCTTTGGTCCCTTGGGTGAGGGCATGAGTACTCTCCTTATGGGGAGATCTAGTGCTACCCTTCAGGGCATCATTGTGCACATGGGACTCATTGATTCAGTTTTCAAGGGACAGATTTGTGCCATGGTCTCCACAATCGCCCCCCCGTCACTATCCTGGAAGGGACGCGGATTGCTCAACTTGTGCCCTTTAAGTCTTCTGTTCACAGGACAGCTGACTGGTCACGAGGAGACGGCAGCTTTTGATCCACTGGGCCGCCTCAAGTTCACTGGACCACTGTCCTGATCAATGAACATCCCGAGATGCTGTGTACCTTGTCCATCCCTGGTGCGATGCGGCCGGAGATCCGCCTCTGCGGGCTTCTTGACAGCGGCGCGGACGTCACAGTTCTCTCCCTTGCCGCCTGGCCCCCAGAATGGCCCCTGAATCCAGTAGAGACGCCTGTCACAGGATTGGGAGGAACGGCGCAATGTTACGTGAGCCGGCGGCCTGTGCTGGTTGCGAACCTGGAGGGACAGACGGCCTTGATTTGGCCT
>NW_005064593.1:0-825 GCF_000277835.1 Geospiza fortis | reverse complement strand
TAAATTCCTTAAAGTTTATGTCTCATACGCACCACTAGAATCCCAAGAAGTGGAAATTCTAGGCTCTGTAAAAATGGATTTTTGTGTTAGATTTCATTATATCAAAATGACTCCCACATTATTACATACTATCATTAATGCTGATGCTATACGAAAGCAACCAAATACATGGTGGGATGTTCCCCCACATCATCCAGTCTTTCAAAATGAAAGTACCTGGTGTAACTACACCTCACCTGTCGTTTCCTGGTCCAGTGATTCCCCATTACAGTTACTACCTGAGACATTTCTTATTTGTAGAGACAGAGCATGGCCTACCATTCCATCTCACATTAAGGATGGGCCATGTAGTTTAGGAAGGCTTACTGTGCTAGCACCTGAGATTGCCCCAGTTCATCAAAAAAAGGTAAGATGCAAAAGATTGACTTAGGCTGGAAATGCAAGATGTGGCTAGGGGTGTGTATTCTATTGCCACCTGTTAGAGGTGGGGCAGTTATCTTCTGTTAATTGAGCAGTTTTCTTTATCTCTTCCACAACTAATCCTACCTCCGGGAAATATCTTCTGTTAATAAGCCATTAAAAATCACTGCATTACAAATAAAATTACATTTAAAAAAAATTAAATTACATATTCCCATTGTGAGATGGTCTGCCCAGGGGGAGGAGCCAATCATTCCTACCTGGATATAGTCTGAGATTTGGAACACTACAGTCAGACTTCTCCCACTGGATGCCCAGAGAAGCAGTTTTTCCTCTGCACTGGATTCCCAGAGTAAGACCAGACCCATCTATACCACTACTGGACCTTCAGAGGAAAACTACACT
>NW_005064592.1:0-825 GCF_000277835.1 Geospiza fortis | reverse complement strand
CCAGGGATGGTGACTCCACCCCTTTCCTATGCAGCCTATCCCAATATTTGATCATCCTTTCAGCAAAGATTTTTTTCCTAATATACTATCTAAACCCTCCCTGGCATGACTTGAGGTTTTTTCCTCTTGTCTTGCTGCTCATTACCTGGGAGAAGAGAGGGACCCCATGTGTTTGGAAGATAACTGGGGGAGGGATCATCTCTTGCCAAACATAAGTGCTTTGCAGAAGTACGAACAACAAATCCCTGATCTCTTGTGCCCTGAACAAAAGAATGGGCATCTTAAACAGAGGTAACTGTGTTTGGTCAGCATTAGCCTTGCCTCAGTAGGGAATGGTAAATTTCCCTATGTGCCTTTTGAAGATGGGATCTCTTTTTGCAGGATAATACAGACCCCAAGCGGTGTTTTTAGCACAAATTTTTGTACTGCTGTAGCAGTACAGTAGCAATTGCTAAACTCTCTTGCTGTTTGCTAGGAGACCACAGAGTGGGGAGTGTTTGAAAACCAGTGCAGCTCCTCAGAGCTCATCACCTCTCCTTCTGCCATCTCCCACGTGATCGCTGCTGCAGACTGCTGTAGGAAAGAACGATTCACATCTCTTAGGCACTTCTTGAGGCTGTGGAAGATGACTGTAAGATGCTTTCAGTGCAGTAGAGTCTGGCATAAACCCAGTCTGTAAATGCTTGATCTTTCTCACTGCAAATGCTTCAGTCCAATGCTGATGGCGTTTCTGTTCAACAGACAGTACTGAGTCTGACAATTGTTTGTCAGGAAAATACAGACTGCTTAAGCTATAGGCCCTGGGTAAGAATCTTGAAAAAAAAA
>NW_005064591.1:0-825 GCF_000277835.1 Geospiza fortis | reverse complement strand
GTATTGGTATATTTCTAGACATATGATATTTACTATATTTCTAGAAATACAATACTTAGTATATTTATAAATGCGCTATGTATATATGTACAAATATATACATACAGGTTTGCAGTTACTATTTGTGTGTAGATGTATCTAGTTCCTTATGTATGTTGTAATATCTGTGTTTGGATTTCCGTATGTATACAGTTGTGTAGGTATCTATTTGTATTGATGTAGTTTTTGGTATATGGCTTTTTAAAGAGGGATATTGCTATTTGTGTTGGTATATATGTCTATTTATATATTTTTATATGTATATTGATCTATTTCTATATATGTAATTATATTTACATATGTATTGACATGTACAGCTGTATATTTGTATTGATGCAATTGTATGGATATTTAGCTTGGCACATTTTTTTTGTATTTATAGATAGGTTTGTGTTATATATCTGTTTATATATATGTTGTATGTAATCTGTAATATTTAATCCATATTTGCATCTGTAGATCGTTATATATGTATTTATATATATTTGTGTCTATATATAGTTTTCATTCTGTTTCAACATGTATGGAGTGTTATAGTTGTATAATTCTATTGGTTCTATGTATAATTCTCTGAGTTCTTGGTACAGGATTACTTTGAGAGAAAATGCATATTTTTGTATTTCTATATGGGCTGTATGCTTGTAGTAATATGTAATAAATTAAGTTCTTAAATACCTAATTGATCTTTAGGTATAGTGAGTTATTGTAGAGGTTGGCAATAAGTTGGTTTTTTTTTTAACTGAAGTTTTTTTTTTATATTTTTAACTAGACTGGCTGTAATAATCT
>NW_005064590.1:0-825 GCF_000277835.1 Geospiza fortis | reverse complement strand
AAAGAGCAAATAAAATCAGCCTCCAAAATGTATGTTTTCTACCTTGTAGAATGGATGGATGGAAAATAACAGCACAGGCCTTTGAAAAAGGGAAATTGGGTCTGAAATCTGAATAGGATGAACATAATTGCTGTGTTCAGTGCAGAGGAGAAGGCAAACCTCAGGATTGAATTTTGCCCCAAGATGAGAAGGGAAATATAAACCTGAGGATGGGTTCAGTCCTGCTACACAATAGACTCCTTTTGCTTATTAAGTCCCAGTTCTATTTTCCCTCTTTCTTGTTCTTGAATTGGTTTTTATCCTTTAGAAAAAGATGGATCAGTAGAAAAAGCTACTTTTTGAAGAGCCTAGCACACTTAGTTCCCAGATAGTAGATATTCCTTTCTCTGAAATCACAGAAGAATTCTTTTCTCTTCTGGTCCAGGCTGACCAGTGACAGCTCTGTCCCTGTGGGCAGAGATGATGCTCATGGATCCAAGCCCCAACACGACAGTAATGGATGATGCCCTCTGGCAGCTTCTAGGAGACAAATTCTAACTCAGCTAAGTCAGAGCAGTCAAATCCAGCTCCCACTGGAGTCAGGTGGTCCACACTGTGGTTTAAGTCCCTCAATAATCACCTAGCAGTCAGGTGAAGAGGTAAGACTGGTGAGAACTGGGAAGTCTTTTCCATCTCTGTTTCTTGAGAGCAGAAAGTGACAAGTTGCTTCCTCTTCCCAGAGAGTCCCTTTTCAGGTGGAACCAAATCAGATGGACCCTTCCCAGAGGACTGTCACCTGATTCTCCCAGCTGGGACCTTTTGCCTGTGCTAAGTCACAAGCCCCAC
>NW_005064589.1:0-826 GCF_000277835.1 Geospiza fortis | reverse complement strand
GAGAGAGAGAGAGGGATAGGAAGTGACTAGAGTACACTTGAGCTGCTAACAAGCTACTTTGTAACCTTGCCCCTGGAATTTACTAGTTGCCATTTTAAAAAGCAACTTTTACTGAGCTGTTGTTGGGTTGAATTGGGATATTTTCTTTTCTAAGTGGGGCTGTCAAGAGCCATAGGGTTTAAGAACTCTTATTTTTTCTTAAATGATGCTACACCTGCAATGAAATAATTCTGCTATTTATTGACGTCTGTTACAACTGCATTAGAAACCTTTCTAATGACAAACCCTTTTCCAGGGAAGCTGGATTTGAATTTATTTCCCCTGGATGTGAGACACTGACAGCAGTGACTGAAAACAAGCATTCCATCAGGCAGGTGTGATGGGCTTGCTCTGTTTCAGTCATATATCGTGTGTCTTTATGGAAGGCACAGAGCCGTGGATGTGGTTTTCACCTAACGCTGCCCTGTGATTTCTTGAGTGTCTGTGATCTGCATTTTGAAGAACTTTTTCTGACAGTTTGCAGGGTCTCCTGGAACTCCATGTTCCCAAAGCAAACTCAGTGTTATGAAAGAACTCTGTGGCAGACAAATGTACAGTAAGGTCCAGCTGCGCAGTGCCTAATTCCTGATGAAATCTGTAATGGATGTAGGAACTAAATGTTCCTACAGAGCTGGGCCCAGATGGCAGACAATGAATCATAGGATCGTAGGATCAAGGTTGGAAGAAACTTTTAAGATGATGCAGTCCGACTCTTCACCTAGCGCCACCACTGTAACCCCTAAACCACTAAGCCATCCCCAGTGCCACATCCAGATGCCTCTTAAAC
>NW_005064588.1:0-826 GCF_000277835.1 Geospiza fortis | reverse complement strand
TTTTTTTCTGTGAGTACTTGCTCTTTTCTCTTTAACAGAGCCATGGTGTTTGTCTATTTTTCACCACTAGGAAAATTAAAGTATGGGATCTTGTGGCTGCTTTGGATCCCCGTGCTCCAGCAGGGACCCTCTGCTTGCGAACCCTTGTGGTAAGAGCTTTAGCTAGAGGTGTTGAGGAAAGTGTGCTTGTTCAGAGTTATCTTGAGCTGTGAAAACTCAAATCAGTTTAGCCCCAGTCTGCAGGATCTTGAAATAATTTCTAGGGGTCTGGCTTTTTTGGGTGTCCAACTTCTTGTAATTTTGCAAGCTATTAATTGCAAGCATTAAAAGTTAGAATCTCTGACCTTTTCACTCTGCTCTGAACTTTTCAACAGTTTTATTCTGTGATCTGAAGTTAATAACTGAATCCATTTTTTAAGTCATCCTTGGAATCCATATGCTAGTGGGTTTACATTAATCTGTGTGTACCTGATGATGCAGTAGTAAGTTCTCTGAATTGTTGGCATGAAATTTCTCTAAAATAGTACATTCCCAATCTGAGGAACAAACACACTTGGGATTGCTTTTAACTGCCTTTTGGGTGCTTAAAGAAAAAGCAGGACAGAAACAAACAGTGAAATTGCCTTATGCTTAAACAGCAACTACTCTTTTCATGCTGTCCACTGGTTTCTAGTGCAGGTCAATTATAGTGTGGTTAAAATGTCATTATGTGAGTGTTAACAACATTCACAGTCATGTTTAAAAATGGCTCTGCTTGGTCTTAGAATAATGTGGGATAGTTGTGAGAAAAATACCAGGACAGCCAAGGCCTCGGGGTGGTTCTAAG
>NW_005064587.1:0-826 GCF_000277835.1 Geospiza fortis | reverse complement strand
AAAAAAAAAAGTTCTTGTCAATCTGTATGTGAACACTGTTGTGTACATGTACTTCCAGATTTCTCTATTTTTCTGTTCTATGCAAAAGTGTATCATTTGCTATCTTGCCACCTTTCTTGTCTCTTACAAGTAAAATGTGCAGAATCATTTGAGAATTTATGTTCTCATCGGAAGTAGCTTAATGTCATGAACTTCTGTGCAGGTAATGTTAAAATTCAAGGATTCCTCTTGCAGAGGTGGAAATGTTCCTGTGTAATGCTAGCTACTTAAAATGTTTTGTGAAGCCTAATAACTGATACAGTCTTAGTATCTGAATGGCAAACTATTTCAGACTTCTCAAAACTGTTTTATTCTAGGGGAGAAGTACAAAGTGGAAACAAAAGTCATTGTGGCAGACTTTGGAGAGAGAGAAGATATTTACAATGGAATCAAAGCAGGATTGGAAGGCCTGGAGATTGGTGTTTTAGGTTTGTATCTGATCTTTCTAAATCTTTCATTGTGGTGTTTTGTCTTGACGTGCCTACTAACTTCTTCCCATATTGAAGTTTATTGAGACTAATTCACAAAAGCTATTATTTGTCTGACTAGGGCTATGTTGCTGCATGCTTGAGATGTTTTCTAGCTTGCTGTTGATACACTACATGAGATGGTGCTTGCATGTGTTGCGTGAGATGGTGCTTCCTACTTTCTAGGAACTTATGTTTATTGAATGTGTTCAGTGTGTTATTCTGTGATTGTTAGAGGCCTTTGACTGCAGCTTGTGACTGCAAACACTGTGATGTGAACACTTGGGGTTGTTGAGCCTGGAGAAGGTCTCTCTCCGGGG
>NW_005064586.1:0-826 GCF_000277835.1 Geospiza fortis | reverse complement strand
AGACCCTTATAATTCTGACACAGGGACACTGTCCAGACTGAAGCAACACTGGACCAAGACTGGTTTCCCATGGGAAACAGTCCTGAAACAATGGGCCCTGCTCACTGCTGGGACTGGTTTGTCCTGTTCGGAACTGGACTGTCTGTACTTGTTCTCAGCGGACTTATTCTCCACTGTCCTGTACCCATTCCCTCGACTATAAAAGACCTCTGAGTTAACCAAAGACTTTGAGATTCTCCCTGATGTGACAAGACGAATCTATTGGCGAAGCCATGAGGATTTCATCTCTCCACTGATAGCTATTTTCCCCCTTCTTTTTCTTTCTCTCTCTCTATCCTTTATCTCCTTTCTAATCCTTCTATCGCATTTGCTGTGGGTGCTCAATAAAAGGTGCATTTGTTTTGATTAATACTGAAATCCTCTCTGTCTTGTTTTTTGCACTCTGAGATCAGTTAATGAACCATCATGACCCCCGCTTGTACTAGCAGATTGTGACAATCACCCAGGGAGTTCTGTTGTGTTTTACGTCTCAGACACACGAACATCGCGGATTCCATTGTAATACGTGGTGACCCCTTGCCGTGAGGACAAGCAGTCCATGTACCCGTGGATTTTGCAGAGACAGAGTGAAAAGCTGAAAGAGGCCAGAAAGAGCCTGGAAATAGGCAGCAAAGGCTGCAGGAGCTACCTTGGCACCAATGGTCGCAGGAAATTACAGCCAAAGGGTTGTGTGGTAAAAGGAAACCATACAAACTGAAAAAACTGGAAAGAAAGAGGCTGGAAGAGCCTGAAAATAGGCGGCAAAGGCTGCAAGGATACAAGTCAC
>NW_005064585.1:0-826 GCF_000277835.1 Geospiza fortis | reverse complement strand
ACCAAAATCCCCAAAAATGGCACCAAAGTGGCGCAACCTGGTGCTGATTTTTGGGATTTTTTCCCCCAATTTTCGATTCAAAATCTTTTGGAATTTAAAAAAATCCAAAATTCCCAGAATTTCCACAAAATTTTCAAAAACTCCGGCAAAATTTGGGGTACAATCTGGTGAAAATTCCAGAAATTGGCGCCATAAATGGCACCTCCTGGTGGAGTTCTTTTGGAATTTTCTCCCAAATTTTGGGTGGAAAAGTCCAAATTTTGGGCGAATCCCAAAATTCCAAAAATCCCCGAAATTCCAGGGAAAAAAAAAGTGACCAAAACGTGCCCAAAAATGGCCAAAATTTGAGCAAAAAACCCCAAAATGGAGCCTCCTCGTGGCACTTTTGGGGATTTTCCCCCAATTTGGGATCCCAAATTTTGTAGAATCCCAAAATTTCCAAATTTCCCAAAAATTCCCCCGAAAAAATTTGGGAAAAAAAAAAAATGGACAAAATTTGGAGAAAATTTGATCAAATTCTGTTAAAATGGTACCAAAAAGGCTCCAAAATGCCACAAATTGTGGGGATTTTTTGGGGATTTTTTTGGATTTTTTGGGATTTTTTTTTTTGATTTTTACCAATTTGGGATCCCAAATTTTACGGAATTGCAGAATTCCCCAAAATCCCCCAAATTTCCAACGCCCCTCCCCCAGAATCAGAATGATTTTGGGCTAAAATCTCCCAATTTGAAGGAAAAACATCCCAATTTTTGCCAATTTTTGGGGCAAATTCGGGGAAATTTCGCGGCAATTTTTGCGAGAATTTTTGGGGATTTTTGGTGGAATT
>NW_005064584.1:0-826 GCF_000277835.1 Geospiza fortis | reverse complement strand
AAACATCTCTTTTAATAAGTATTTTTAAAAACAATAATAAAAGAATCCTTGGGGATGGCCTAAATTGATTCTGTCAGAGTGAAAGGGTGTGGAAAGGTGGACGTTCTATGGAAGTTTTGTTGCAAGTAAAATAGGTCCGCAAATAGTAGTAGAGAATGTATACTTTGTTACTAATCATTTGGTTCATTGCAATGCTCCAACAATTTGCATAGAGGACAAACTCATGGATTACTTTAAACATCCACTTTTTAATAACTCTCTTTTTTTGACATTTATAGAAGTACCTAAAACTTCAGCCGTTTATCTCACATGAAATACCAGGCATTAGCATTTGTTCTGTTCTTTTCTGATAATTGTAGAAAAGGAACCATCAGTTAAAGCTTGATTGTGTGTAAAAACAGACTTGTAAAAAACACAGTTAATGGAGCTACAGATCACAAAGAGGTTTAGTAAATATTTAATGTAGATCATAGTATACAGCAATTTAAAGGCATTATTGTTACAAGCATGCAAATTAAAATAGATATTTACATAGTATCATATATAGCATAGTTACATATATAACAATATATATCATTATAATGTTTCCTGGCTGGGAAAGCTGTTATGTTCCCCTCAGCCCGTTCTTTCTCTTTTCCAAAGAAACCATCTCACCCCATTTGTCTTTGGTCATGTTTGCAAAAACCTCTGTGGTTCTTGTTGCTCAGTTCTGACATCTTTCCAAACCTCCTGTCGTCTTAGAGTAGATGTAGTACTTCTGCTAAGACCTTCATGATTTTTTCCCTGGCTTTTTAGAGGCAGAGTTGATTCATTTGAGTGGATTATT
>NW_005064583.1:0-826 GCF_000277835.1 Geospiza fortis | reverse complement strand
TGACACAGAGATGGTGACAATGGTGACGCAATGGAGGGGACAATGGTGATGCAGTGACGCAGTGATGGTGACAATGGTGACACAGGGGAGGGGACAATGGTGACACAGGGGAGGGGACAACAGTGACAATGGTGACACAGAGATGGTGACAATAGTGACACAATGGACGTGACATCGGTGACAATGGTGACACAATGAAGGTGACAATGGTGACACAGCGGAGGTGACAATGGTGACACCGTGACAACGGTGACACAGCGATGGTGGCAGCGTGACACTAACAGTGACAATCGTGACACAGCGGAGGTGACAATGGCGACACAGAGATGGTGACAATGGTGACACAATGAAGGTGACAATGGTGACACCGTGACAACGGTGACACAGCAATGGTGCCACCATGACACTAACAGTGACAATGGTGACACAATGAAGGTGACAACAGTGACACAGCGATGGTGGCAGCGTGACACTAACGGTGACAGTGGTGACAATGGTGACACAGCGGAGGTGACAACGGTGACACCGTGACAATGGTGACACAGCATTGGTGACAGTGGTGACAATGGTGACACAGTGGAGGTGACAGTGGTGACAACGGTGACACAGAGATGGTGACAGTGGTGACACAATGGAGGTGACAAAGGTGACAGTGGTGACACAATGCAGGTGACAATGGTGACACAGCGATGGTGGCCCCGTGACGCTAGCGGTGACAATGGTGACACAATGGAGGTGAGAATGGTGACACAGAGATGGTGATAATGGTGACACTGTGACACTAACGGTGACAATGGCAACAATGGTGACACAATGCAGGTGACAA
>NW_005064582.1:0-826 GCF_000277835.1 Geospiza fortis | reverse complement strand
AGCACAGCCAGGGAAGGCAGCAGAATCTCTTTAAGGGGGCCCTACCACAAGAGGAGACATAGCACAGAGCTGTTCTCACAACACTGGGTGCAGCAGGAGGCAAAGCATTTGCATCTCCAGACACCACAGATGAGTCTGTCTATTTTTAAAGTTGCTTTTCTCAGCTGTGATCCTCTCTAGTCATAGGCTCTCATGGCTGCCAAAAAGATAGCTTCTATAGAGAATGAGAAGTAGGAATTCTAGCTGAGCTGAAATGCAGAAAGACTTGCCAAAGAAAGCAAAACACAAGGAGATTCAGGGTAGCCCTCCCCTTTTTTTGTGTGCCATTTGTATTTTTATCAAGTATGTATTTCTTCACCTTCAATTCATAAAACTCACTTCTTGTATTCCCATCATTAGATTTCTCTACACAAACGTGATGACTACAGTTTTAGTTTCCACCCCCAGAGAAATATATGGCTACATTTATGCAAAGTATCTTTCTTAGTCAATTAAATTTACAAATTCTTACCTTTGGTACATGATGGCAATCCTGTGCACTGCTGTCATCTCTACCAAAACTTACTCCTTTGCTGTAAGAGTCCATATCTAGGTAGTACTTTTGTTATGGCCTCAAGCAAACAACAAAAAGTGTACTTCCTTTTGACAGTTTTAGACAGAACAGTGCAACTGTGACAGAGGTTAAGGATGATGAATGCATTAGGTAAAGTAAGTCAGACACTACCCAGACCCCACATTGTAGAGAGAATTTGCTCTCAGCACTAAGCAGACCAATGTCATCCAGGGCATGCTTTTGATTAAGATTCAGCAGAGCAACGTTTTCAAA
>NW_005064581.1:0-826 GCF_000277835.1 Geospiza fortis | reverse complement strand
AAGGTCCCTTCCAATCCAAAGCATTCTCTGATTATATGACTGCCTACAAAAAGCTACAGCATTATGCCTTGGCTTGTTCCAAGGTTGGCTGTTCGTGCTGTGTGGGAATGCAACCCATTTTCCTCCTGAATTGCTTCTGGGATGCTTTGTGGACTTCTGCAAGAGAGGAGGAGTCCCACAGGAGTGCAGATGGGGATCTCCACACTGGGAAGCGTGGTGCCACCATTGGTGACTGATCATGCAGCAGGTTTGTGTCTGAGAAAGGGCTGTGGGGTGCTGGGAGAGATGAGCTCTCAATGGCTCTGTGCATTGCTTGGTCAGAGCATTTAGCTGATTCCACATCCAGTTTAAAATGCAAAGAGAGCAGAAACCATTGCTCAGTAGCATTAATTAGTGAATCAGAGTGGTCACTGCCCCAAATGCTGGTGTAACACCCAGCAGACTGTGGCATGTGGGGTTCTACCGTGCTGCAATTTACCCTCTCCCCAGGGCCCCCAGCAATGGCATTGGCTTCAATGTAAGGTATTGTCAGATGCTTTTGTGGTTGTAACAGCCTGTTTACATGGTTTGAGTGAAGTGTTTTCCAAATGGGTTTCATTTGCCTACTCAAAGCTGAATTTAGCTGAAATTCCCTTGATTCTTGGTGTTTGAGCACAGTCTGAGGTTCAGGAGGGAATTCTGTCTTTTTGAAATGAAATTGTCTTTTCAAGGCATTTGATAAAATTAAGACCTTCTTTAGTTCTTGAGGTTCTGTTTCCAGTGCTGCAATTCTAAAGTTGATATGGGTTAGATTTGAGGTTCTTTTGTTTGCATTTGAGTGAGCAAA
>NW_005064580.1:0-827 GCF_000277835.1 Geospiza fortis | reverse complement strand
ACTACTGGTACTGCCTCTACCCAATGGATTAAATGATCCACTATTACTAACAAAAATTTCCACCGTTGCACTTGTGGGAGTTCAGTGAAATCAACTTGGATACTCTGAAAGGGTCGTAAGGCTAATTCTTGCCCTCCTCAGAGGGCTCCCTGCATGACTTTTCTGTTTACTTTTTGGCATATCGCACACTTTTCAGTTATTTGCTTAGCAATTCCAAAAATTCTTACACAACCCCAATTTCTCGGGAACTGATCACTCAGCACTTGGATACCACAGTGAGTATACTATGCATGCTTTCTAATATTTTCCTGGCCAATGGTTTATTTAATAACTGTCTCCCATCAGATAACACCCGCTTCCCTTCATTGTCTTTCTTTGCTCCTATTTCAAGGAGTATTGGAATGAATCATGTGAGACTCCATTCTCTTCATGCAGGAAAAGCCCATTCTTTATTCACATAACTCATTTTTATACAGTTTTACAGACCTCATGTGTGACTCCAATTGGTTAGTAGCTTTCCTGCCAATTACTTTATTGGTTAGTAAAAGATATTTTACTTGTCCATCAAATCTCTCTATTGTTAAATTGTTTACATATTTTCTTTACTGATTCTCATGGGATAGAGCTAATGTTTATGTATGTGTTAGTTGTTTTTCACCGAGGAATAGATTGTTATGTTAACGAACTATTCATACCAGGATTGTTTTCACATGGGAACTTGCAAAGTTCTAGCTTTGCTTAGAAGAAATGACAGGCAGCTATAGATCTAACAGAGCTGGCCTAATTTTATGAGGCCTTTTTTTTATAATTTTTCTACCTGACTGCAA
>NW_005064579.1:0-827 GCF_000277835.1 Geospiza fortis | reverse complement strand
TACGGATCATAATTCATTTATAACAGGTTTAACCCAGCCTCCTGTCTGAACAGCTCTGAACAGGGGGGCCAGGAACAAAACCCATGACTGCATTCAAGCAATAGATCTCCCGACCCAGGCTAGGGAAGATTTATGAAATATTCCCTGGCCTGAGGGAGAAAATGTGTTTATTGATGGGTCTTCAAGGGTGATAGAAAGGAAGCGAGTTACAGGGTCAGCTCAGACAGCAGAGCTGTATGTGTTTGTAAGATGCTGGGAATTATATCAGGACAAGATAGTGAATATTTTTACTGATTATAAATATGCATATGGGGTGATACATGCATTTGGGAAATTAGGGAAGAAAAAAGTTTTTTAACCTGCAGGGGATAAACGTTAACTCATGAGAGTTTAATTTCTCACCTATTGGAGGTGGTGAATTTACCAAAAGGGGTGGCAATAATACATGTTAGGGGACACCAGGCAGGGTACTCAGATGAAGCAATAGGTAACCAATTGTCTGATGAAGAGGCTCAGAAAGCTGCACTGTTGCCAGAAATCTTTAAGATCCTTCCCTCACTTCCAGTAGCCCCACTGCTGCCAGAGAAACTGTCTTTTCCACCAGAGGAGCTTGAGATAATTAAAAAGAGTGGAGCAGAGGAAAGAGGGGATAATTAGTTTACAAGGGATGGTAAACAGTGGATACAAAAAGTTCTGGCCTTACAGATATTAAAACAGCTCCATGAAGGGAGTCATTGGGGCTCTCAAAGATTGGCAGAAGCTTTCCTCAAAATGTATGTTACTGTGAGTCTTTTTATTCTGGCAAAGCGAGCTATTGAGGGTTGTTT
>NW_005064578.1:0-827 GCF_000277835.1 Geospiza fortis | reverse complement strand
AAAAAAAAAACCGAAACAATGACTAAAAGAGAGATTTTGAAACTGTGATCAAACTCTTATGTAGATTTTCACCAAATTCAGAGGATCAATTCCATAATACTTTCTTAGGGCAAGTGAACTATCCCACAAGCACTGGTGTGTGATTCCAGGCAGAAACAACTGAGCAGGATAAGGTGCAAATGCACTTTCCAATGCCATGAAAAATCTAGAGGAAAGCCGAAGTGGATGGATTCCAAAATATTTCAAAGAGGTAAACTCTTCAGTGCAGACATCTGAGAAAGTCATTGATGATTAGAGCATGAATGTCAGCCTGAAAAACAGTTATTGATGCACCTTGGAGTCTGTGACAGCTTAACTAAGAGGGGGAAATTGCTTTACAAGAGGAAAGGCCCAAAAGTGTGATGAAATGTGCACCTTTACTTGGTAGGTTTTGGGTAGACAATTTAAAAGACCCATTCATTCCTCTTGTAATTAGTTTCAGGATGTCTTCATTCAGCAGACATCACTATCTGCAGTGCAGGTGTCTGGCCAAAGAGGACACCCCCAGACACCCACTAACAAGGGATGATGAGCTCTGACATGACTTTCATCTCCTTTGATCATAAAGAGACTGTAAATTTCTGAGAGCTGCAGCCATCACAAGTGTAAGCAACTTCAGACTAGGGCAGAAGAAAGGTAGGTAGGTAGGAGTTAGGTAGATTGAAAGATTTACAATGGCAGCCTTTGGAATTACCTTTTCACATACCAAAATGCTTCAACAGGTCATGAAGAAAGCAAGGAAGAGGGGTGTCATAGACATTTTTTTCACTAAAATCCTTTCTTTAGGA
>NW_005064577.1:0-827 GCF_000277835.1 Geospiza fortis | reverse complement strand
TTTTTTTTCTTTCTAATTGTACTTTTATATCTGTTTAGAAAATCTTCAGAAACTTGGTGACTACTCCTTGAAACTGCAAGTAGTGTTGAATGAAAGTAATGCAGATACTTATGCAGGAAGGCCTCTGCCATCTAAAGTATTTAAATTTACTATTGTAGGTAAGAATTCCCATCTTTTTTCCTACTTTTAGTGTTTCTGTTTGATTCATATTATATCAAAATTTGTCATGTCCTAGTTGAGACATGGTTTTCGGCACTGAAAAGTAGCATTTGCATGTCAAATTTGAAGAATTTCCAGGAAACAATGGGGTTTTGTGGTAGGTTTTGATCTCATGTGTAATGTGTTGGCTCTGTGGCAGGCAGTTTTACATAAAAAATAAAGCTCCTGGATGTGAACTTTCTTAAATGTACATAAAAAAACCAAACTTAAACTTCATTAGAATCCCGCTTTTTCCTCATGCCATTGACATAAATACTCTTTCATAAAACTGGTGTTCATTAGGCCAACTTTCATGGATAAACCACAGAAATGCATTAAAAACAGGTTATACGTTTAAAATAAACATGTTGAGATTGAAGTATTTTTTAAATTAATTAATTAAGGAAGAATGCTATGCAAAACTAAATTCTCATTTGGTTGTAATGGATATGTCTCTACTGCAATTTCATCATTTCAGAAAGGGTCAGAGTGAAAGGAGAGGTGGTGAGGTAGCCTGGAGCTTGATGATGGTGACAGTTATTGTTGAGTGTTTGTGGCTGAGAGAACAGGGAAGGCCAACAAGGCAGATGCTGTGGTTGGAGTCTGTTAGAGACCACCCAGCCAGGATG
>NW_005064576.1:0-827 GCF_000277835.1 Geospiza fortis | reverse complement strand
AAAGAAAAAGAAGGTAAAACCAGAGGTGTAATTCCTCAGAGAAAAAAGGAAAAAAGGAAAGGTTATGGAACCACGAAGAATATTTCTATACTGCTGAGTGCATTAGGACAGGAAGGCAGGAGGAATCAGCATAAAGACTTGCCAAGGAACCCCTTAATACTCCAGTAAAGCAAACTGTAATTTGATTTCTCCCTTGGGTGTGCAGTCCCTATCCTTAACTAACAGCACTTTCACCTGGTGGAATGTTTGTGTTGCTGCAAGGAGGATGCTGAGCTTGCACAGGGAGGTGTCAGTAAGGCTGACCAGCCTAGGTCCTCACACACCCCTTATGGTGCTACAGCACTAATACTGATTTTTCCACCTACACCAAACCCATCAAATCAGTTTCTCTTCTTAGTACAGGGTTTAGATTTAACTCTTATGTTAGGAAATTATAGCTTTGGGCTCTATTGTCAGTGTTGCCCTGGTTGCACCATTACCTCACAGCTCAGTGCTCAGTGCTAAAGGGGGCCATGGTGCTGTCCTATGGTTTGTCCGTCAGTGTTCAGGAGAAAGAATTCTTTGTTTCTATGCACCAAAAAACAAAGTGTGATTCTTCCTTTGTGTGAGGATATGATTCAGGGATGGCATCTTTTATAAACACATCATGTTCTCCACCTAAAGGTGCTATGTGCTCCAAAAGAGCCAAATATATTAGCATTCTTTAACCATAACTTTTGAAGTCGACATTTGACTAGTTTTGCATTTCTTCTAGGTTGTAGTTAGACAACTCCTAATTCTATGGGGAAAGCAAAGACTATAAAATGCCAGAGCTTCACTCTGCTGAA
>NW_005064575.1:0-827 GCF_000277835.1 Geospiza fortis | reverse complement strand
CATAAAAAACCAAAATGGTGAGATAATAGAATCAAGTACAGAACACTGCTAATGTAGGACCTGAGTATTTTCACCCTTCACTGAAAAAAGCATCCAGAAATGCCTGTTTGCAATTCAGTTTTGTTTAAAATAGCTAATCAAACCAATATTATTAATATACACCAAAAAATCTATCCTGTACACAATTAGCACTACTGTAAGGAAAACACTTTTTTCAATGGTGTTACAAAAATTATAGGTCCTTGTGCCCACCAAAGTTATTTTAGCAGAGCGATGTTGTTAGCACTGGAACTAAGCCATGTTTTCATAGTCAAATGATAGGCCTTTTCTAAGGTCATGCCCACGCAGTACAAAGCCCACTAAGTGCTTCTTTGTAAAGGCTAAATGGAATTCACACTTCTGCAGGCAATCATTTTATTATGATCATATGAGTATTCACAATGTAATTTTTAACATCTTGTAAATAAAGCAGGCCAATATCTAAGGGCAATCATTATGTGTCAAATTGAAAAGCTGCTGATTTCTGGCTTTCACTGACAACATATAACATACCATACCATACAAGAAAATTAACATTTGTTACCTTACTCTAGCCTTTCAATCATGTTTCTGGCTTACAGTTTTGCAGAAAAGAAAAATCTACTTAAACATAATAGAAATCAAGGTATCACCTTTTCAAAGCGAGAACTACCAACTCGCACATAACATATGCATTATATAAATGGTGTGGAACCTTTAAAGAAGGGACAGCGAAATGTCAATGCCTGAATTGAGGATACTGCTCAGACTTCACTGGGTGTTTGGTTTTCAGCACCTTAGATAAATCT
>NW_005064574.1:0-827 GCF_000277835.1 Geospiza fortis | reverse complement strand
ATTTTATTTACAGGAGATTAGCTGTCCTTTACGATTCCATAAAAAATGTTGTGGAATAGTGGCTTACTTTATCTCTCATTACTTCTATAAAAGTTTTCTCTCCCTCCCATAATTATGGAAAATCTGATGCCAGAAAAAATGAACTAAACCCCACCTTGACATTTATACATTGATGCTAATCAAGGCTAATCAGGGTTGTCCCTGTAGCACATAGCAACATAATAGTTTTTTCTAAACAGAAGTACACCCTACAGGTCTTAATTCACTCTTTTAGAGACACTGACATGTCGAGGTTCAACTAGTTATTTTTTCTGAGTTTGATTTCCACAAACTGAAATTTTATAACTGCATAAACTCCATGTTTACCTTAATTGATCTTCACAGAATCAGATAATCACAGAATATTCTGAGTTAGAAAGGACAGAAAAGGATGATCGACTCTAATTCTCATATTTGCTACTTTTGCTTTGCTTTCCTAACAGGAATAAGAATTTTGTTTGATCATATCATTCATGAAGTATTTTCACTGGTGCAAACTACTTCTTGACATATTTCCTTTTTCTTCCATGTCTATTATTTACTTTTCATGTTTACCAGTCCTTAGCCAGCTGACAAGTAATAAGGATTAACCCTTTGCCAGACATGTTACATAAGCAACTTTTTGCATATCATGAATGTTTCTTCAAAAAAGTGATATCTGTCATGAGTCTTAATGTTGATTTCATGGTGACACACACCAGAAGTTCCACCTGGAGGTGAGGTACAACTTCTTTACTGTGCTGGTCACCATGCACTGGAAGAGATTGCCCTGAGAGATTGTGGAGTCT
>NW_005064573.1:0-827 GCF_000277835.1 Geospiza fortis | reverse complement strand
GTCTTTGAGGTCTCTTCCAACCCAAACTGTTCCAGGGTTCCATGAAGTGCTGCACACTCAAGGTGTGGTGCTTTGCATCACAGCAAAGAGGCATTGGAGGAAATTGTCCCAAGCAATGCACTCAGGTAATTGAACTTCTTTTCCTTAGGGACATTGTGTGTGTGGACCATGATTTTCATTTGCTGTTTTAACCAGCAGGTATTTCAGGACCAGGAACAAGAGTGTTTCCCTCTAAGGAGGGGAATTTTGTACTCAGCAACATTTAAGGAAAGATGAGCCAACTTGACACATCCAAAACCCTGGAAAAAGGCAAAGTGAACTCACCCAACAGAAACCATTTTCTCCTCACAAAGTCTCACCCCTAACTCCAAACTTTCTACACTCTGAGGATGGGTCTTGTTTAAACAATTCATAATGTGATGGTACCCGGTATTTAGTAAAAGCACTGAAACTCTTTCATGGTGCCACAGATTCACTTGCTGAACATGTCATGAGGCAAAATTTTATAGGCATTGTAAAATCTTTTTACCACACACAGCTGCATTACCCAAAATGACTCAAATCTGCAGGGCATCTGAAACACACACTACAGCAATAATAGGCTTTGCTGCTTAAAAAGTGATTATGACTAATGCACAAAAACAATTATCACCAAGCTTAATTGCAAAGGATTAAGCACAGCATATATATGTATATAACTATGCATACATGCATTTAAATTTATGTTCATATACATCATATTCCATATTTAGGTTCTTACTAGGAAAGAGGATCTAACAAAAAATAAAAATGAGGGGAATATGATTATTTCTGGAAGAAAAAAAAAA
>NW_005064572.1:0-827 GCF_000277835.1 Geospiza fortis | reverse complement strand
AAAAGAAATAAACAAGTCCCTGGGTGAGCAATGGTGGGATGGATTTGAACTCAGACAGGGACCCCAGCCAATCTCATTCAAATCAGAATGCAGACATATCATTTGTCGTTTTAGAGCACGACACAGTACAAAGTACCACGACTCCATCAGAAGGGTGCAAGAGAGATTTATTACAGCAACATGTTGCTTTTATACTTTTTCAAGATATTTAAATTCATCCAACATACGCATTCACTGCCCATTGGTTATTTGAAAGAAACAAAGTTCTCAGTGGGTGACCAAGGAGCCACATCATTCTGTGAGCCAGCTAGAGTCTGTATCTCTTAACTTTCTCTCCTTCATCACATCTCCATGGTGACAACCTTGGTGTCTTCCTCAGGAGAGATATGGGGCTTTCCTTTATCTTCAGGAGGCCTTTGCTGGCTCACAAGAACAGCACAGAATGTCTCTCCTACAGTCACTGGCCAGGGAGCTGGGCGGTACAAAGACCCCAACCAATTAACTGTCCAAGCACAGGAGTTTTGAACCCCCCAATAAAAGGGGAGGCCAAACAATAAACTGAGCTGTTTGTTGCTGACCCTTGGTGAGTCCTGTTGTATATCTGTCTCCAACCAATGATCTAATGTAATAAAATTTCATCTAGTGAAAGGTGTCCCTGCCCATGGCAGAGGGATTTGAACTATGTGATCTTGAAGATCCCTTCCAACCCAAACCATTCCAGGATTCTATGACAGTGTATGATCTGTCAACTTTCAAGTATGCACAATGTAAGCATTAAAAAAAGTGTGAGAAACGACTAATCACTTTTTAAAATTTTATTAAACTTT
>NW_005064571.1:0-827 GCF_000277835.1 Geospiza fortis | reverse complement strand
CACTTCAGTTATGTTTCATTTAGGTTTATGTGGTAGTTCAGAATTATCTTGGGTTGTCTTGAACTATCAAGAATTATCTTGGCCCTTCACTGTGCTGGTGGAAGGAAGGCCAGGCTCTGAGCCTGGGTTGGTGGCCCAGTTCTTTACTGTATTGACTTTCAGAACCTGGCAGTCCCTGGGATTCTCTAGTAATTTACATTGTTTTTCAAAACAAGAAATCAACAGAACATCCTCTTGGTGTTGGTCTGTCTTATGAGTATTTTGGTTTATAAGTAGTATCTGTAGCTTCAGTGGTAATGGGTTTCACAGGGAAGCATCGTTCTGCTCGGGGCAAGTGAGGATGTTCCTCACCGGTGCATTGATCTGATTGGGTGAGGAGCATTTCATGTTTCACCTGTGGGTCTTTGTGGGACACTGTCTTGAATTTACTGCGTGTTTTGTTTGTGAGAAAATAAATCTGTATTTGACTATTTAAACTGTGTCCTTGGCAAACTGGCTTAGAGGTTTGTATTCCCCAGAGGATTTAATTGGTATATGAGATGGAGTTGTCATTGCTGTACCAGTGTATACCAAATATACAGTATTGCAGTCTTCTTTGTGCAGGAAAAATAAAAGGTTCCTTTTGTTTACTTCTTCTCATTTGCTTAGAATTCAGTGATAGATTTTGTAGACAGCCTAAGTACTGATTTTTATTGGAGTAGTACTGCTTTGCATCCTTTAATTTGTTTTTGTGTTCCCTGAAACTTGGTAGGCCTTTACTTTGGAACTGTCTTTGCAAATATTTTCCAAAACTGAATGTAGCTGCTCTGTGGTGTTTGGATTGTGGG
>NW_005064570.1:0-827 GCF_000277835.1 Geospiza fortis | reverse complement strand
TTAAATCCTAAATATAAAATGTGTTATACTTTGCAAAATCTGATAACTTGTGCTAATGGACTTGTAAAGACCGTCTGTTGCCATGGGAAATGTACTTCTTGATCATTCTGGTTTTGAACTTGTCCATGTGTTTATGTCAGAAATAAAAGTAGTAAGTTTAGACTATAGGGTTTCCTTATAGGAAATATATTCTGAACAGCATTTCAATTAATATAATTCTGGATATTGCTTATGAAACTTACCTGGGGACACACTGTAGCAGCTGAGTTGAGCAGTCCTCAATTAAAAAAATATTAACTACTCGGAGTTCCCTCTTAAATTGGGAAAGAAAGAACTTTAAAACTTCTTTTAAAGTTGTAAGAGAAAATAGTCTCATGAATCTCAAACTTTTTGGATTTGCTGCTGATAGATTTCCATCTCAAAGTGTAGTACTGAATGTAATTTACAGCACCCATTGCTGATTGCTGCTGAGGGTTAACTAGTGCCTGTGTAGCGCTTCCTGAAAGGAAGAAGGAACGGTACCTTGTACTTCGTGGTGCGTTTTGTAATGTTGTCACTGTGTCACCTGAAGGTGTGGACAAAGCTTCAGATAAAAACCATTCAGTGTCACAAGGATTTAACCTAGTGTGTTAGGCACTGATTTATCTCTCAGAGCACATACTGGTGTTTTGCTCTCAGTTGTAGGTGATAATAATGTGTACAGATGTGCATACAGTGCCAGAAAATGCCTGAATTTCTCTGGAACCTTTATTTTAAAGCTAACTTGACTAAGGAAAATAAGGCTCACTTAAGCAGTAAGAAAGAAATACACATGCATCTGGTAATAT
>NW_005064569.1:0-827 GCF_000277835.1 Geospiza fortis | reverse complement strand
TTTTTTGTTATAGCAACCATGTCAGTTTAATGTGAAAAGAAATTCAGATTTACTAAAGCCACACAAGTAGTTTGTGGAAGTGGATCTGCTGAATTCCAACTCACACTGATAAGTCTCGAGTGCACTTTAAAAATTTTAGTCTGATCCAAGGCAGGATATGACCTTACAGTTTGATTGTAAAGTTGCACAATCTTTGCAAGTCCACATTTCTTTACCTGAAGTAAATACAGAGTAAATAATCTTGCACTCCAGTTTTCTTTAAATTAGATAGGACTGCCAGGTATTGAAAGTTCACGCTCACCTCACCTACAGCAAAGTCAATTGTCAGGTTCACCATGGTTTCTGAAAATGTCTCAGAGCATTTAGCAGTGAGCTGAAAAAGCAACAACCATACTTTTTCATGCTCATTGACTTTGCTTTAGTTCAGGGCCTCAGGGTAGATTCATACAACGTTTAGTACCTTTAGCACGTTTTCTGATAGTCACGATCCTCAGAGAGCAGTATGAAAGAGAAAATGCGCCCTTATTAAAAATACAGGGATCTAGCTGACTTCTGGGTTTAGCTGCTCTTAAAAGATACTTTTCTTTCATTATTTCCAAGAAAAAGGAAACTTACATGTCTTAGAGCTGTTTGTGTTTCACTTGCTTAGGTAGATGAGTTACAAAACTAAATTAAAATGCAACTGATTTTCAGCCATAAATTTTTAATTTATGCATTGAGAAAGATCTCTAAGATGGGTCATAATGCAGTAACAAGATCAGTTTTATCCTCTCATGTGCTCTGAGTTCACAGAGGGTTGCAATTGCAACTTCAACCCCCTTTTTTTT
>NW_005064568.1:0-828 GCF_000277835.1 Geospiza fortis | reverse complement strand
TTTTTTTTTTCCTTCTCAATTATGTTCTTTTATTGTGTAACCACAACATGTATGTAACACGCCTTACCAGAGATGGTCAGCATTAACAGCATCATCATACAACAAAATGTAAAGGCAAAACCCTCCAACCACCAAGGCGTGGAATGTGGACACTGTCCTGAAAAAGAGATCACAGTCACAAGGAGGTACTGCCACTCACAACTTCCTATGCTGTGCTTAAGGTAGGATGTATCCCAAGGCATTCTCAACTGCCTGCAGATACTTCTGTGGAAGACAATTATCTGTTCCCTATGCTACACCCAACCCCTTACACAAGGACAGGTGGGAAAAAACCATCAAGAAGGAATCTATTAGATTGGAGTGGGATTGACGATATTAGACACAAAGTGAGCCTTAAAAGTAAGGGAGATCTAAGTTTTCTTCAAATTATCCCATATATTAATGAATCCTTAAAGACAGTATGACATCTAGCTCTCTAACAAATGTTTTCTGTATTGTCCCATTTGCTGGAAAATGTATATGCAATTTCATACTCAGATTAGCCCAGGAGTCCTGCAAGAGCAGGTTTCTCCTTTCAGGCACCAAATTAAAAGACCCATAATAAGTCTAGTTTGGATTTGGAAGGTGGCATTAAATGAAAAATCCTAAGCTTCAGATAGAATTTCCAGTGCATTTGAAGTAGATGCTGGTTTTCAAAGAGAAAACTAGTATAACTTGGTTGTAGCTGAGTACCCAAGGTATAACAGCTACAGGTTTATATCAATTAGCAGCTTTGTACTGGACTAGGGAAATATAAAATAAACATCACAGTAATCAAAGTTGCCTTGT
>NW_005064567.1:0-828 GCF_000277835.1 Geospiza fortis | reverse complement strand
GCAATGTACTGACAATAGAGCTCTTGCTCTATAATGACAACGCCAAACCAGCAATGTCAATGCAGCCAGTGCTGGGGGACAAAAATGCGTGTGGTCACAGTCCTAGGGACATGTTTGTCCAGGACATCTGCAGCAGTTTCCCTTGAGGGAAATCCTAGAGCTGAGAAGACAAACATACCTCCATGAAAGATTTATTAGACTCATTTTTATTGAACTAATGCATGATTGTGGGGTAAACGAGCTTAGTGGGTCCATGGAAGTATATTTTAGAGAGATTGGAAATGACTTTGCCTCTATAACAAGGTTCTGACAGATAGCTGGGCTCTTGTGTTAACTGGATATGATTCCAGTAAATGTAATAGCAATGAGCAGCAAAATGCTTTCCCATGCTTATGTGTGACCAAAGGTAAATTACAAGGTGTCAGATACATAATTCCTGCTATTTTTCATAAGGTGCAATTGCATACCTCCAGCTTTCCAAACCCATGTAGCTCTCAAGCACCACTGAGCCTCACTTGCACAGCACACTTAAGCCAATCCTTCCTACTTTGTCTCTTCCACCATCCTATTGCACAGATTAGGGTCTTGTATGCATGTACTGAATGTACATGCAGCAAATCTCTTTATGAGACAAGGGAAAAGAGAGATTTGATTAAATCTGAAGCAGAGCAAAGCAAACAAATCAGAAGAAAACATAGATATCTTAGGACTACTGTGTTGTTCTTCAGCTTTTTGTCCTGAAAATTATCAGCAAGTATTTATTTTCTACCCTCTAAGTAATTAAGGTAGTGCAAAATAATAAAATTGCTAATTTCAAGAACACTTATA
>NW_005064566.1:0-828 GCF_000277835.1 Geospiza fortis | reverse complement strand
TGTAGTTCCCTGGGTCTTCCTTCTTGCACTTTTTGAAGACTGGGAAGACATTTGCTTTCTTCCAGATCTCAGACACTTCTCCCAATCTCCTTGACCTTTGAAAGATGATTGTAAGTGGTCTGGCTGTGATGCCTGCCAGCTATCTCAACATTCATGGATGCATTCCATTGGGTCCATGGATTTGTGGATGTCAGGTTTACCTATGTGCTCTCTAAGCCAATCCTCTCTGACCAAGGGAAAGTTTTCTTCCAATGTTCCTTTGCCCTAATCTCTTTGGCCAGAGAGTCCTGAGATACTGGTCTTGCCAGTGAAGGCCAATTCAAAGAAGGCATTTGGTAACTCTGCCTCATCTGCATTTTCTGCTACCTGGGTTCCCCCTCCACTTAGTAACAGGCCCACATTGTTTTTTATTTGCATTTCAAAATCTTCTTTCTTTTTTTTTTTCTTTTACAGCTCTCATTCCTGACTATTTACTGTCAGAAGTGTACAACTCAGATAATACCTACTTCTACTAGTAGGAAAATGCTGTCTTTCAAACTTACATTGTAAGATGCTCTTATGAATGAGTGTCCAAGAACACTTAAAAAGTCACTGGCAAGGGTATGAACAAAAACCAGATTTAATAGTAAGCAAGAGCATGACAAAGTTTATTGGCAAGATTCACTCTACTGCTTACAGGACAGTCAAGGCATACCAGGCAAAACCAAACTACAAAACCAAACAAAATCCATGCAATCAAAACAGTGATAAATTGATAACTATCTAGGTTTGGATGGGGGTGAGAGTGTGTGTCTGTGTGCCTGTGTGTCAGTGTGTGTGTGTGTGTGT
>NW_005064565.1:0-828 GCF_000277835.1 Geospiza fortis | reverse complement strand
CACCAAATTGTATTCCAGAAAATTGCCATTTTTGATCATGTAAATGCCAGAAAACCATAGATACTTCAGTACCTAGCACCATTTTAAAGCAACATGAAATTGTTTGTATACCATTGTTTATCCACAATTCTCTGAATAGTCTGCCTGGACTCAGTGAGGATAAGTTCATCATAATTATCTACAATAACAACAATTAACAACATAATGAGGGATAAACTATATCACTTTCCATCTGCATCCTATTTGATGTCAGACTTGAGATCCCCAGAATGTGTTACTTCATTTACATTCATTAATATGATATTGATTCCCTACAGTGCCTTGGATAAACGTACCTGACTCCATTCTCCCATCTGCTGATCTAACATAATTAGTCTATTCTGAGCAATCATCCTCATTATGCTCATTTGTAGTTCCAGTAGATATCCCTTCCCAATGTGAATAATGAGCAGCACTCTTTGGAAAGCAGTCATCTTGCTCATCACAAACCTCCCAGCTCCTAACTGTTCCCAAACCCCAGTGCTGGTACCAGCTGAATGGTTGGCCATTTGGTGGCACTAATTAAATGCAAAGCTTACCAATGTTGGATTGGACTGATATCACAGTAGTGATCACAGCCTTTTCTGTCTGTTTTCCTCAACAAGAATTGGATTTTGGCTTTCTGAAAAATATCTTCATCTTTGGTGCTCTAAGGTGGAGCCCTTTTGGTACCAGTCATTACTGAGGGGAGGAAGGAGGAGGATGTGTTGCTGTTCCATTTTATGTCAGTGAATATAGTAAAACAGCAGGGCAACCCCAGCCAAGGGAGAAATGACAAAGAGGACTCCA
>NW_005064564.1:0-828 GCF_000277835.1 Geospiza fortis | reverse complement strand
AATCCAGTGGAGTGGCAGAGTCCTTTTTATCCTGACTGTGGCTGTTGAAGGTAATGGAGCTCTCTCTTTCACAGTCCGTCTGATGGTGGAGAACCCGTACGAGACGCGCTCGGACAGCTTTTACTTTGTGGACAACAAGTTGATTATGCACAACAAGGCCGACTATGCTTACAATGGAGGACAATAATCATTCTGTCTGCTGGATGCTGTGATGCCCTTAACCATTCCAGATGTGCAGGAGTGGACTGGAGTTGCTGTCTCGTGCAACAAGGCTTCTTGACAAACTTTTTCTCTGTGCATGAGGCTGAGAACATGAAGCAAAGACGACAGCTCCTGAAAGGAAATCTCCCTGCAACACCTCTCTCTCTGAGACTCAGCGTTTCCTGCCTCTCCTTCTCTGTTCCTGGCTATCTTGTGATAACCTTGGTTAGGTCAGTGATCAGAAGGACTCTTAGACAATTCTTGCTCTTAGTCTTTCTAGTTAGTTTGCACCTTTAGTGCTTCTGATGTTTCACCTCTTGGGTGAATATCCTTTTTCAACAGGTCAGATTGTTTGTGTTAAGCTATTTCTTAGCAGGAAAATCTTAACCCCTTCAAGTAGCCAGCGATGCCTGAAGAGCAGATCTTTTGTTCATTTGGATAGATCATCTCTTCAGTGGCAGTGGTTTTGTTTGTGGCATTGCTGACATTGGTTTTTAGGGTGCATCCCAATATTCTCCAATGGGAAAGAGACTAATTCAGCTTCTAAGCAGTGCAGGAATATTCCATCTGCCTCTGGGGGCCTGAGCTGCCCCTAAGAACATTTAAGCTCTGTTTTGCCAGAGATTT
>NW_005064563.1:0-828 GCF_000277835.1 Geospiza fortis | reverse complement strand
TTTATCATTGCCCAACAACACAGCAAATGTCTGCTGTGGCTGAGGACTGAAGTTGACATCAAGCTTAAGCCCTTTTTAATTAATTATCTTGAAGCTGTAGCTGCATTGAGCTTTTGGTTAGATAGCTGGAGGTGCGTTAATGTTAGAGCAGTACCTGTTTGTGTAAGTCTTGCAGAGAAACTGTGAATATTGTCAGTTAAATGCTAAATGAAAGCATGCTATATGTAGATAAGAGGATTTAGCAATAATGAGTTGAATAGTTTAGATTGAAAGAAACATTTGGGTGGGTGACACAGTCTCCCCTTCTGCATGATTATGCAAAAGGATTGGTTTAATTAATTCTAAGCAAACCTTAATATGATCAGCATGGTATTAATTTTTAATCTCTTCAGTGTCTGCAGCTCCTCAGCCTCTTGGCAGAAAGTGTAGAACGTTATTTTCATTACAAAAATTTATGCTGATCCTTCCTTCTTTGGTAGATGCCCTGTGTAGTTTGAAGTCTGCATCATTTAATGGGAGTAATTGATTTTTAGTCTTTTCTCTTTATAACTGTTAATGATTGCCACATCTTCCTGTGATCATAGACCTAGACTTCTGTTTGCCTAGTTGTCTCAGATATTTTTCAATCCGTTTATTATTTTTCCTGCTCTCCTCTAAAATTTCTCTCCTATTTGTCCTCTTTGTGCCTCATTATGGTGCCCAAACTGAATGCAGCACTTCCAATTGATGCCAAGCCAGTGCTGAGTAGAGTGGAATAAGCACCTTGCTCATGTGATACATGGTATTTCTGTTAAAACAGCCCAGCATGGCATTTTATCCTTTTTTTTT
>NW_005064562.1:0-828 GCF_000277835.1 Geospiza fortis | reverse complement strand
TTTTTTCTGAAACTTGAAACTCCTGATCAGGTAACTGATTAATAAAAAGACAGCCACCATTCAAGAAGATCTAGTGCACACTAATGATTTCCTTAACCTGCCCACCTGCACTGCTGTTTCAGGAGAATTAATTAGGTTGATCTGCAGTAAATTTACCTTCCAAGTGCCGCCTCTGATGGTCCAGCATGACATCCTTCCTGTAGAACATCTTATTGCAGATCTCACATGCAAACTTCTTATCTCCATGCTTTTTCTTGTGTTTTGAAAGGTTGCTGTTTGTGGAGAAGAATCTGAAACACATCTCACACTGGAATGTCTTGTCATCTGTAAGCAAGAGAAACCATGCAGCTCTTTAGAGCTGAAAACAGCTTTTGTATGTTTGTGAGACAGGTGGTTCCTCTGCTGAATCTGGGTTTTAAACATGGAATCCATCACTCTGCTCTAAGGGCAATTACCTGTGTGATTCTGGACTGAACATTATTGTGGGGCCATAAAAGTAACCAGGATAGCATTTTGTGAGCATAATATCACAGCAGAAATAATATGAGTAACCACAAGGGATGGCTGTGGGAGAAAAGCACAGGTTGGAGTGATACTAAGGGAAAAATATTTAGAGACTACTGCAAGTATAAAGCTGGAGACAGCTGAAGAAAACTGCAATCCCAAAAAACTACAAATTACCACTAATACTGGTCCTGTACCTAGTTCCTCTGTTTCAGAGGAGTGAGGTGGAACTTAGTTTTAGGGAAAAAAGTTAAACAGAGATTATCTGTGAACACAGGAAACACCAGTGAGGATATTACACAGGTGAGAAGGAGATAGTAAAAA
>NW_005064561.1:0-828 GCF_000277835.1 Geospiza fortis | reverse complement strand
GCTTAAGCAACCTCTAGATGCCCTTAGATTAGAATATCTGCATAATAATAAACAAGATGTTTTACAGAAGGGGAGCTTTGTTCTCACAGTCCCAATTTTCCCACCCACCCATCTGCACATAAACTGCATTGTTATGCATCTCAATGGCAAAACAAGTGTCCTTACAACTAGTGGGCAATATTTGGTAAAAAATATGTTATAGTTAACCTGTTTGCACCTTTTTACCTCTATTTTGTTGCACTTCCTACCAAACTTTGCCTTTCCTACAAGTGCATGGCAAAGAAGCTTGTCACACTGAGGGAAATCCACTCCAATCATTTCCTATTAACCAACATGCTTTCAATAACTGCTAAAATCACAGGGGGTACAGGGACCTAAATTGTCCTCCAAGGTTTTAGGGGGAGATGATACACAGTTATGTATCGAAAGCATCATTTCTGAGGGTAAAAAGAAATAAAACAAACCGACATCTACATTAACTCAAGAGGAGAAAATCAAATTGGGAGAAAAATCACAACTTTGATCTTTCCTCTGATTGAATATAATCATCATAATCATATTCTAGAAAGTCAACTCCCCAAACCCAGAGTCACTCTGCTGGTCTTCAAAGTCTTTTACGAGCTAGTTCCTAGGGAAATGAAGGGGACAAAAACTCAGCACACAGTCATGTCCATCACCATGAACCAACAAGGGACAAGGATGATTATTTAAGAGGAAATCTATCCATTACCAGAATTTTCCTCCCAGTGTGAGAAGGGAGGATGTGAACTGCTTATTTACAGATCAGCCACTCTGTGTTCCTAGTTCTGTGAGAAAAGATCATGTCTG
>NW_005064560.1:0-828 GCF_000277835.1 Geospiza fortis | reverse complement strand
TGCCCAAAATCCCCCAAAATTCCCTAATATCAGCCCGAAATTGCCTTAAATCGCTGTAAATCCAGCAGATTTACCAAAACCCCTCAAAATCACCTCAGAATGACCCCAGATCACCCGAAAATCCCCCAAACTCTCCAAAATCACCCCCAAATCACCCCTAATCACCCAAAACCTCTCAAAATCACCCCAAAATCACCCTAAATTACCCCAATTCCTCCAAATCCCCCCAAAATCCCCCCAAAATTACCCAAAATCACCCTAAATTACCCAAATTCCTCCAAATCACCCCAAAATCACCCCAAAATTACCCAAAATCACCCTAAATTACCCAAATTCCTCCAAATCACCCCAAAATCACCCCAAAATTACCCAAAATCACCCTAAATTACCCAAATTCCTCCAAATCACCCCAAAATCACCCAAAAGAGACCAAAGTTGCATTAAAACCGCCCCAAATCACCCCAAAATTGCCTTAAATTGCTCTAAACCCCCCAAATTTATCCAAAATCTCTCAAAATCGTCCCCAAAATCACCACAAAACTGCCCCAAATCACCCCAAAATCACCCAAAGTTCCCTAAAATCACCCCAAAAAGACCCCAAGTATCCCAAAATCACCCCAAAATCACCCAAATCACCCCCAAAATACCCCAAAATTACCCCAAAATACTCCAAATCCCCCAAACCCCCCCAAAATCACTAAAATCACCCCGAAAACATCCCAAAAATACCCCAAACCTGCCCAAAATCTCCCCAAAATCACCCCCAATCTCCCAAAATTCCCTAGAATCACCCCAAAACCCCCAAAATCCGCCAAAATCTCCCCAAAA
>NW_005064559.1:0-828 GCF_000277835.1 Geospiza fortis | reverse complement strand
TTTTTTTTTTATGTATGAAAAACAATGGCAAAGACCATAAGAACTGTATTTTTTAATTCTGTTATCCCAAGATCTGTCATTTGTTTTTCTTAGTCCAGAACAGAATGTTTGTTCTGAATTTCAGTTATTGTCATTTTAAATGACAAAAATTTAGAAAAACTTTCTGCATTCTTTGTGGTTTGGAGCTGATTGGACTGTTATTGTTACCCTCCTGTGTATATCAGAATAAACTGTAGAAGACTATGTTTAAGAATATCAATATATCTTTTGGTTTGCATCCCATGGGGATGGTTTCTGAAACTGGTTGGTCATTACAACATGGAAGTACAGAGAGAAGATTAGATTTTTAAAAAGCTGCATATGTGTGCTTATTTGATTCTTTTTAAGGCTCTTTTAGGTTCTTTTCCCCCTGCACTTTGTTTCATTATGGATATTGTGATTAGGCAGGGATTAAGGATTGTCAGGATTACACAGACCTCCAGCTTTTCTTAGTGTCCTCATGACAGGAATCTTGCATGCCAAAGGCATATATATAGTGGAGAATATAACACTGAAAGGGATTTGAGTAGTTGTGGCTATTGCAAAGAGTCCTGTCTCGCATCAGTTAAAATTATTCCTGTAGAAACTGCTGCCTTGTTAGCCACCACACATTCTGGCATAAGTTTTCAGGGTGTTGGAAGTACTCACAATATTACCTCTGTTTAGGCAGTGTAACATTTAAGCCCATGCCCCAGATAGCCTCATCCTAGGTGAGGCATCCTCTGAATACCACTTTTATAGAGGCAACTAACTGCTGTCCTCAGATGAGACTGGAGATAAGAACTCATT
>NW_005064558.1:0-828 GCF_000277835.1 Geospiza fortis | reverse complement strand
TTTCTTCTCTTGTCTGAGAGAGAGCACTCACCCTTTTTTCCTTTTTCTTCTCTCACAGTGGCAATGTGTAACAGTGGATGAGATGCAGATGGTGAAATAGCTGTCAGATGGCAGATGTTTAGACAGTAATGCATTGGTCTTGGGGAATGGTTTTCCACTCTCTCAAGCTGAGACTGCTGTTGAGAAAATATCACTAACTTTTATGTGTCCCTCCTGCTTCCCCGGTGATAGAAGTGCAAAAGGAAGTACTACTCACTGTCCCTGTTTTTCAAAGCTCTTGGTGAATGTATTTTTTTTTCTGTCCAATATGCTGCAAAATTACATTTTTAGGATATAATGTCCCTTAAAATCAATTCTCCTGTTCTAAAAATGTTTCTTTTTTTGGAAGACGACACCAGCGATGCTACAGGTAAGTCACTTGTACCTGAAAGGGCTGTATGTGAGAGACAAATGTACTTTGGTTCCTGTTCAGATGTGGTGTCTTCATGTTGGATAGACTGGAATATTGTCTATCCAGACTGAATATTGTCTGGATTGAAATGCCTGTAGGTTTGGAGCACCACTGCCAGCTCTCATTTTTTTCCTGTTGCTACCTGGCGTAGGGTGAGCATGTGGAAGGAAGGACAGATGGAGAAATTACCTTAATGCCTTTCTTGCATTAGATGTGTTGGGCATACAGTAGATTTTCTCAGTGACAATGCTGTGACATTCCCCTGGTAGCTTTTAGTTGGCTGTGCAGGTGCAACATGAGTCATGAAGAATAACCCTTGATTTTATTGGAAGAATACATGAGGTATATAAGAAGTGCTCGGGTGCTGTGGTTGCCAA
>NW_005064557.1:0-829 GCF_000277835.1 Geospiza fortis | reverse complement strand
TAGAAAGACACTGGTGTCTTTGTGTTCCAGAGCCTGAACCACCTCTGCTGGCACCACACAGAAGTGCACTGGTGCTTTGTCACATTACCAAGGACAGTTTAATATGTTCTAAATATACCACTTTCCACCACCTGAAATAATCTCAACTGGACACACATTCAAACCAAATTTGTTATTGCTGCTTTTGTGTAACTTACTGCACTTGTTATGAGCTGCAGTTTTACTGTGTGTTTACAGCCCAGTAGATGAAGGTGTTACCCTGTTATAGGCAGGCCAGAGAGCAGTGAGCAATTTCACAGTATGGACATGGAAGCAAGGATTTCACACCTCAGAGAATTATGTGAGAAATCTAGCATGCTGTCCAAAGCCAGCATTTTTACTAAGAATTTTCTTCTTTTGCCCTCAGAAAATATTCACTGATCCTGGAAGCTTATCCATGGCAACAATCAACAAACTCCGAGAGACTTGCAGGGAAAAGGTGCTTTCTCAGGGATAAATGTCAGATGTAACCAGCTGGTCAGATACTACAGCAATTGACACATTCCTCTATTTGCACTGATTAAAGCACACTTTAAGCTTTCCATGAATTAATTGACACTTGACCAATTTTTCCTGCCTTTCAAGTAAGCGTGTTAACACTTTGTACTGTATGTCAGATTTGATAACTGGAACTGGTGGTTCTGTTACTGTTTGTTGGTGGTGTGTTGTTTTTATTTTTTAAGGATTAAGGTATCTTCAGACTAGAATGTGATCAATGTCAGGAGGACCCTCCTTTTAAATAAATAGTCCCAGGGAATTTTGTAATATTAAAAGCAAACAGATGTAAAAA
>NW_005064556.1:0-829 GCF_000277835.1 Geospiza fortis | reverse complement strand
AAAACAAAACCACATTTTCTTAAATTTTGCAAAGTAGAAACACAAGACTTTTTTAAAAAAAACCCCAAATGTCCTCTATACCAGGCACACTTGGACATATTCTGTTTTACACTGACTTCAGTCACTGCAACTGTCTTCTACCAGGCATCTATGAAAATTTTAAATACTGCATTCAGCCTTGGCACAGGAGCTCCTAGATGCACTTGGGTGGTTCAATACCTTTACTAAAACATCTGAAGTCACTTGGTTCAGATAAAACCTGTGTAAATGGAGAGAAGCCTTATGCCATACTCAAACTGTCCAATCTCAGCAGCCTGATCTCAGCACCAAAACTCACTCAAACGTGCCTGATTGCTGATTTAAAGAGCTGGTGGGACCACACAACTCATCTAACTTTAGACATGGGGTAATGAACACTTGGAGAATTATGCCTGCTTTAACTCTTAAATGCAAGCCTTGCTGCCCAAGCTGATTGCCACAGATACAAATGTGGGCTTGTAGCTGTAAATCCCACTGACCAGGCCTAAGAAAGACACAGCCCTAATGTCAAAATTGCACTCCAGATCAATGGGAGCTTGACTTAAGCCTAGAGACTGTGTGTAGGGATGGTAAGCAACAACCCAACTGAGTTGTTGTACGGACCAGCTGGGGCTGACCCATCTTTCCAGGTGGGTAGAGAGCATGTCAGCCAAACACAATCCTAAGACAAACACAAAACAAGTATCTACGGGAAAAACACCCTAAGAATCTGAAAAGTCCTTGACTACCATCTTCAGGCCCTAACAAGTTTTTCCTGCAATGCCAGCATTTGGTCCCAGGCCCCCTCCTA
>NW_005064555.1:0-829 GCF_000277835.1 Geospiza fortis | reverse complement strand
TGCATATCTCATTTGTCATAGCAGTCAGAAATGTATGCCAATGAAGCAGACACCAACGCATACACAAAGGTTCATCATTGAGGCAGATGAATATCACTGTAGTGAACAGAGAGCATTCCCACCTCTCCCTCAGAATTTTTACTGGGATGCTGAGTAGGTCATATGTTAAAAAGGCAGAGGGAGCCTTTATTACACTGAGACAGTTAAAATGGTTTAGAAAACAGCAAAGTAGTTCAATGGTTAATTAAATCATTAAGCAGTCTAATGCTACAGAAATTTAAAGCATAACTTTCGACTGAAGCCCCACAAAAGCTTAAAAAAATTAAAACCTAATATTTTCATTTTGCAATCTCAGTTTTTCATATGCAAGTTACTATCATTACCATAGCTCAGACTTGCAGATAACTTAAAAAAAATGTAAATACAACAGTATTGCAAGGAAAAAAACCCTCTCAGAGTGAATGTGTAATTTTGATTGAATTTGTGACTGGGGATGATAAAAAAAAGATTATGCCTACTCACTGAATAATTGGTGAGAGTCACTGAGCACCTTGTGCTAATTGCTAGGGAAAATGAGAAAATATAGTGTTTTATCACTTTATTGAAAATCATCCTACTGTTTCACACAAAGGAAAATACTTCTGGCATATTTTCACTGTTTTTAGTGACTGCAACCCTGGTGTTCTTTTAACCAAGAATTTATATGGAACACAGATAAACAGGGACTCCAGAACTCCTACAACAGATGAGGAAAAGAAGAGATGGGAGAGGAACAAGTTAAATTTGGCAACACTGAAGGTTGAAGATGTCCTTGTTCATTGCAAGAGAG
>NW_005064554.1:0-829 GCF_000277835.1 Geospiza fortis | reverse complement strand
GATACAAAAGGAGCAATTAACTAAAACAACCAGTGATTACAATAATGAACAGCTAGAACTTCATCTTGGTGGCAACCGATCCATCTGGTTCTGCAACTCTTTTTTTTTTCCCCCAAAAAATTTGCAGATTTTTTATTTGTAACAGTCCTCCTTCTTTTTCTTTAATCGAGCTTAAACTTAAGCTCACATCAACTTGCAATTTCTGACTCATGAGCTTCATACTTTTTAAATTTTTTGTATTGATTATAAATTTCTTCAGCACTCTGGTAATCATGGTTACTTAACTTTGTTAATTTTCTTGGTTTCTTCAAGTTAAAATTTTTTGAGATCTTTAGGTTGGTCTGCATGGCTAGTTCTACTTTTTTAATGAAGCAGGGAAATAAGCATAGTAAAAAGAGCAATCCTCCAACTATACACATAGTGAGGAAAGCTACTTTTCCTTATAAATCCTTTTTCAAAATCCATAGGTTATCCCACCAACTGGAATCAAGTGTAGGAGTTTGTTCTTGATTATTTACATATGCTAGTTTTTTTATTTCGTTTAAGATGTTTCTAATGATTGCATTCTTTATCTCTAATACTGCCTGGAGCCTGATGATTCTGTTTAACATAGATATCGGGGTCTGAACTTGGCTCTTACAATTTTGGATTTTCTCAATTTCTATTGCACTTTGCCTCTTCTGTTTGGTTTCTCTTAAATCATTGTATATAGGAACTCCTAAACTTGATCTAGTTTCTTTGGGTAATAAGAAGAAAGCTGGTTTTATCATTCTAGCGGTGCAGCTGCCAGACCAATCTCCTCGAGTCTTTGGAACTAAATTGGGGGAAC
>NW_005064553.1:0-829 GCF_000277835.1 Geospiza fortis | reverse complement strand
TTTTTTTTGTACTTTATTAAACATAATTCAGATTAAGAAAAGAATCTTGTTAAACTCTTTCAGATGTTTGTAGTTCATCATTCCAACACCAGGCACTCCAAAATTCTGTAGCCTTCATTTGCATGTCTTACTGTGTGTGCTCCTTCAAGATTTTAAAAACTAAACAAGTACTCAGCGCACAGCATGAGCCTTGCAGTGTCAGTTTAAAGAGGAAATTTGTTGCTGTTTGCACTGGTCAGGCTGGTGCTGAAGGAATGGGGTAGGGCTGATCTCTGTGTCAGGAGATGAGCACTTGATGCCAGCAGGGTGGGAGGGAAGCAGGCTGAGTGAGCAGCTGCTTCCATGCGGCTGCAGGGAGAGCTTCCCGTGGGGCAAATGGAGCAGCTGCACGGGGGAATGCTGCAGAGCTCTGCAGGATGAGCCCTGGTTCTAACAGAGATTGTTCTAGCAAGGCTTAATGTCTCTGAGGGCATCCTTTGATACAGAGGCCTCTCTGTAATAATGATGGTTGCTCATGGACAAATGTGACATCAATAACACACTTTTTAATGGCTTTTTAGTTGTATGTCCTTTGAGCTTCTCAGCCTGAAGGAGCCTTGTGAGTAGAGTGTCACTGTGTGACCAATGAGCTGTGTGTGGAAGAGCTGCAGTCTCCACACCTGCACCTCCAGTGGAAATAGTCTGGGAACTTCTGCCTTAATGAAACTTGAAACCACACAGCTAGAAAAGGTTATCCTGCCATTTCTACTGACTTGGCTACTGGGTTATTATTTTACTTTGCTTTTCTTTAGTGCTTGGACAATTCTGATCTGCCACCACCTCTTCAGCT
>NW_005064552.1:0-829 GCF_000277835.1 Geospiza fortis | reverse complement strand
AAAAAAAAGTATGAAATAAAATCAATGATTTGTAAAAAGCCTCAATAGTATTTGAGATTATTCCACTTTACTATAAATACAGGTCCAAATTAGTTACTGTTATGTCTGTCCTAAAAATACAAGGCATTCAATATTTTAAACACTCGGAATTGTTAACAATTTTATGACAAGTGTGTATACTAATTTCTCAAGTCAAATGGTATCTCTCAAATTTTGGGTGTTTTCCTGTTTCACTTGTCAGTAACTGAGATTTTGCTTTGCAGTTTTTGTCACTGAATTGCTATTCTTGACCTTATAAACCAATGAAAGATCCAAGTTTAAAAAGCAGTTAATGTACACAAACATTAATGAAAAATTGCTTGATTGCAGTTTATTGTTTGAAAGAGCCATAGATTAATGATTCTGTAGGATACACACACTGATATGAAAAACTAAGCTTACTTCTGGAATCCTCTGTTCCAATATTAATAAATGATAAGGCATAACTGCAGCTTTTATTTTGCTTCACTGTGTGTCAAGAATGCAGAAATGAGTAGGGAATTTCTCTTTTCTGAGAACTTCAGTGAAGAATTCTGTATTCCCTCCATTATCTGTTTGCACTAAGGCACCAAAACTTAGCTTCTTGCTACAATACTTTATTCATGGAATGTGTCAAATTTACAGTCCTGATTCTTATGTGCTTTTTATCCAGTGCTTTTGGGTACTTGTTCCTATCCATACAGAAAAATTTGTAACTGCAAGTTAGGTTTTACACCAGTTGAGACTGGTTTTGAGGTTGTTCTTAGTATTAAAAGTTAAAAATACAGTGATGTTTGCTTGGGTTTTTTTT
>NW_005064551.1:0-829 GCF_000277835.1 Geospiza fortis | reverse complement strand
CCAGTAACCCCAAATCCCCATTCCCCCGTTTTTAACTCTTTATCCTCCATGGTTCCCCATTTTTAACCCTTTCTTCCCCATTTTAACCCTTTTCTTCCCATTTTTTCACAACTTTCCCCCATTTCACCCCCTCCCAGTCTGTCCCAGTACAAACCAGTAACCCCAAATCCTCATTCGCCCACTTTTAACCCTTTCTTTGCCATATTTCCCCCATTTTTAACCCTTTTTCTCCCATTTTAACCCTTTCCTCCCCAATTTTTCACTGTTTTTTCCCATTTTATCCCCTCCCAGTCCAAACCAGTCCCTCCCAGTCCAAACCAGTAACCCCAAATCCCCATTTCCCCTATTTTTAACCCTTTCTTCCCCATATTGCCCCCTTTTAACCCTTTTTCTCCCATTTTCCCACATTTTTAACCCTTTTGCCCCATTTTTTCCCCATTTCCCCCCTCCCAGTCCCTCCCAGTACAAACCAGTAACCCCAAATCCTCATTCGCCCATTTTTAACCCATTTTCCCCATTTTTAACCCTTTCCTCCCCAATTTTTCACTGTTTTTTCCATTTTATCCCCTCCCAGTCCAAACCAGTACAAACCAGTAACCCCAAATCCTCATTTCCCCATTTTTAACCCTTTCTTCCCCATATTGCCCCCATTTTTAACCCTTTCTTCCCCCATTTTTCCCCCATTTTAACACTTTTTTTCACATTTTTCACCGTTTTCCCCCCATTTCCCCCCCTCCCAGCCCAACCCAGTCCCTCCCAGTCCAAACCAGTAACCCCAAATCCCCATTTCCCCCACTTTAACCCTTTTTTCCCCATTTTTTCCTCATTT
>NW_005064550.1:0-829 GCF_000277835.1 Geospiza fortis | reverse complement strand
TGGACAACAAAGCAAGTTTGTGAGCCCACAGGGAGTTAAGTGTCACAGGCCAAAAGCTTCCAGCTTCTAGCTGCGACACCATCTTTTAAACATACATATATTAAGAATATACATAAGGCTTTTCTACTGAAATTATCACCTACTGGTATCATATTAATTGTTGCTGTAACTGTCTGTGTGATACCATACAATTTTGAACTTTAAAAAGTGACCCATAAAACCTGTAAGCCATGAGATAATTCTCTTGTGCAGATAATGTCCATTCTCAAAAATGGAAATGCTGAGAAATGCTCTACAGACTTCTGGACTTGGACAGGAAAACTTATGTCAGATTTTACATTTTATGTGTAGCATCTTCTACAAGACAACATGTGAGAACCCTTTTCAGAAGAAATTATGAAATGTACAGTAAGTTTTAACATTTACAGAACTGTTATCAGAATTAACAGTGCACTAGCACTTAGCACTTTCTGGTAATAAAATAACAGAAAAATGGCACTAAGAACTCTGCAAGTAGCTCTGGTGACTGAACATATTACCACACTGCTGCTCAAGTTTACAGCCTCCCAAGCAAAGTCAATGGACCAGATCTAGTGAACACACTTCAGAAATGTCAAGCCAACATTTTAAATCAAGCCACTGAACTTTGCACTAAAGTTGCTGAAGCGTAGGGACACATTTTGTTCCACCTGCCCTGCTGTGGGAGGCAGTAGTTTCCAGCCTAATGAATGCAAAAAGTAGCTACAGGATCAAAAGAATTGTTACTGGCAAGACAAAATGTAGGTGGGTAAGGGGGAAAACTAAAAAAATTTAAATCTTTAGACAGTTT
>NW_005064549.1:0-829 GCF_000277835.1 Geospiza fortis | reverse complement strand
GAGAGCGAAGTAAGCCTATGGGAATATCAACCATTTGCCCCTGGATATGGAGTGCCTCCTCCCGAACTGAAAGAAGGAGAAAGGGATACTAGTCTATCAGGAGATATGTCACTGACACGGGGAAAATTTAAGATTGGTTACAGCCCTCGAAGCCCAGAAAACAGCCGGGAGGGGAGTGGCTCATCAAAGCTAGAGGAGAGTAGTTCCCCAAAGTCGGGGAAGAGTAGCCCCTCAAAGTCAGGGAGCTGCGGAAGGGAAAGTAGCTCACAAGAACCAAATAGCCCCTCAGGGTCGGGGAGTTACAGAGATGAAAGCAGCCCACCCAGGTTAGAAATCAATAGAGAAGGAAGCACTCCGTCAGCATTAGAGAGTCGTGGGGAAAGGAACAACCCACCTGAATCACGGGATAGCCCAAGTAGGGATTATAGCACACCAAGGAATGAAAGCAGCTTGCGAAAATCAGGTGTCTGCAGAATGGAAAGCAGTACACCAAGAGCTGAAGACCATGAAGATGAAAGAAACTCACTGGGGTCAGGGAACACCGGGAGAGGGGGTGATGTCCCTAGGTTGAGGTACAGGGAAGAAAATAATAATGAAATAGATCAGCGAGAGACAGAAAACAACTCACAGAGGCTGAACATAGTAATTCAAATAGAGGATAAGAGAGATATGAGAGGAGTAGAAGGCGAGAAAGGCAGTGGCCCAGGGCAGGGCGAGCGCCAACAGATGCAGGAAGAGAGGCGGCCAGACTGTGTGAACCATGGTGGGAAAATGGTAGAGGAGGATTCGGCAGGAACAGAGAGTGGGAATGAGGAGCAGAAAAAGGGAA
>NW_005064548.1:0-829 GCF_000277835.1 Geospiza fortis | reverse complement strand
TGGCCTACAATAAGTTTACTTTTCAGGAACTCGCTGCCAGACAGGACAGATTCCACTGCAGGTGCCAGTGTGTCATTGGTAACAATGCACTTGGCCTTTGAAGCCTGGAGTCGGTATAAGATGTCTTTGGCTGTTAGTTGGGATGTTCCTGGAATAAGGACAATTCCTGGAAAAAAGCAAGAAGCAATTGAGAAAACTCAGCATTTCCCAAAATGACTTGATTATGTCTCTCTGTTGATGCTGATTTCATCCATCATGGACGGTTATCAGTTTAAAAGCAGAGCAAATTAGATCTATTGAATTATTAATGACACTAATTATGTAAGTTCTTCCATTATAAATTCAGCTCCCTTCCAATGTATGTGGTCAAGCGTGGCCTTTGGTTGCAGCCATTCAGCCCTCACTGGCTGAATTGACTGATTTTGACTGGACCATGTCTGGCCCTGTGCTTCCTGTGTGCGTGCTGCCAATTCTCCTTCTAGGCAAAAGAGCAGCTGTAGAGGCCCCAACGGAATATTCCTGTTTGCATTTTCTTCACCCTAATCTAATAGATGGCTTGTAGGCTCTATTTGCTCTCTGTCTGCACCCACCAAGTCCGTGAGTCACTCACCTGCTCGCATGCAGGCCACATTCAGGAGCCACCACTCAGGAACACGAGGCAGAATTGCTACAATTCTGTCTCCTCTCCGCAAACCACAGGCCTCAGAAAGGACATTGGCTGTCTTCTTGGACAGAGAGCCAAACTCCTCAAAGCTCCACTTCACCTCCTCTCCCTTATTACTGACCCACCAAAAAGCTGGATTTGCTGGTTTTCTTCCCTCCTTCAACA
>NW_005064547.1:0-829 GCF_000277835.1 Geospiza fortis | reverse complement strand
GGCTCTGCACAGTCATTTGTGATTTATGCCATGTAGCAATCTGTGACATATGGAGATTTTATGTTCTAGGTAAAATTCATTAACTGTTTGCCAGCTTATTCAAAAATGCAGCCAAACTGCTTCCTGTATATTAGCCTCCAGTGTAATAAAACACAGGTTTCAAGTACGTATGTATGGGGTTCTTCTCATTTTTTAGAAACACAAAAAAATAATTTTCTTTTGTCTGTTTTTAATGCACAGGGAATTCACATGTATGAATGGTCTGAAAGAAAGTCTGTTTGCCCCAGAGCAGCAGTCCTCATCTGTAGATCACATCCAGAAACTACAGGAATGCAAGCACAATAAACATACATTATCTGGTCAAGCTCATACTGTTTATTTTGGTAAAGCTGCTACCTCCATCTTCTCTCTACTGCCATTATCCTTCTGTACTCCCTTGGAGGATAAAGCAAAGGTGCAGTCTGGATTCCCACAAACCAAAGCAATTTCCAGCAAAACCAAGTAATTTCTCCTGCAAACATCAGAACCTTTCATGAAACAGACTAAGATAGCATTGTCTGCTCTGGAGCACAGGAGTTTCCAACCAAAAAGACTGCACAGTCTGAGTAAAACACATTCATCTATTCATCTCATAGAACATCTCAGGTGGGCTTTTTGGACATGAAAGTCTGTGCTCAAGGTGAATTCAGGGCTTTACTGTAACCTCTTTAAATAATAAGTATTCAGACAATAGGTCGAAACACTGCTCTTTTGGAATTTAAGTTTTTAAAGCAATCAGTCACAAAACTTAGGATATAAGTATTCCCTGACCAAAACAAAAAAAAAAAAA
>NW_005064546.1:0-829 GCF_000277835.1 Geospiza fortis | reverse complement strand
AGAAAAGCCAAACCCTGAGGCATCACTTCGACTTCACCCAAGACATGATTTCAAGAAGTAACCAACACAACTTTAATTTTGAAAGCAGAAATTGGTTTCAGCTGTCAATGCTGTAAAAAGTTTCACACAGGAGTGATATGGGAGAAGTTTGTCAACATAAATTTGGGGTGGCTGAACCAAAAGAAGATGATAATATTTCTTGTCTCATTACTTTCAGTAATTTAGGTGACTTTGGAAAATCCACCCCTCTGATAACATAATAAGATACTGCAGTGTCTTTTTTTTAGCGATATCGGAATTCAAATCACGCTTCTATATAAATAAATAAACCTCATTACTTCTCATTTTCCTAATTATCATGCAGATAAACAGTGGGAATCGTGACATTAGGATAAGTAAGTGGCTTATGATTTTGCTTCAGAGGAAGAAAGTCTTGCTGTTCCCCCTTTTCCCCCCTTGGGCCACGGAGGAGTAATAAATGAGCAAACCCAGAGTAGTTTCTGATGGATGCTTAATGGGGCTGTGCTGGAGCCAAGGGCTGCTTTCTGCAGCAGCTGTCACAATTCCGAGTCATTAACACACCTTGAATGCTTGCATTCCAAAATCAGGGCATTTCAAAGCCATAAAGGCACCAAGCCATGACTTTGAGAAAGGACTTTGGGCTGCAGGCTGAGGGAAGTGTTGGGGCATGAGCAGTGTGAGTGTGAATTAAAACAATTCCAGTTATTTTGGAGGTTACAGGTTGACTTTCAAAGTTTATTTATGTCTTTAAGCCTGTAAAGAACCCATTGAGGGACTTTTGCACCCTTTTTGGTGGTTCCTGCCTTTG
>NW_005064545.1:0-829 GCF_000277835.1 Geospiza fortis | reverse complement strand
ATTTTGGGGTGCTGCAGGATCTCAGGAACTCCTGCATTTCCCCTGGATGATTCTGAGGGTCTCCCCCACTCCCCAGGGAGGATTTTGGGGTGCCAGGGCCCCCCTTACCTCTGGAGGTGCTCGGAGCTGAGGTTGGCCGTGTTCCACATGCAGATGTAGCGCGTGGGAACGCTGCAGCCCTGCCGGCAGTGATGGGCCAGCAGGAAGAAATCCTCCCTGCAAGGGCAAAACAAACCCCAATCCTCTGTTTTTTCCACCCCAAAAATGAACATTTTTGCACCTCAGGGCGCTCTGAAGCCCAGACTGAGCTGTTTTTTACACCTCAGAACGGTGGTTTTGAACCACAAGGGTTTAACTTTTGCACTCCACAGGGATTTTTTTTGCACCCTGGGGTATTTTTGCCACCATTTTTCTTTCGCTCTACTTATTTTTTTTATGCACCCTGGGGTGCAAAATAAAAAAATTAACCATTTATAACCTTTTTTTTTTGCACTCAAGATGTTTTTCTACCCCAGAGCGCCTTATTTTGTAAACACAAGAAATGATAAAATACCTTATGGTATTTTTCCAACCATTTTCTTGCAAACTGGGGGGCTTTTACACACCATTTTTTAGACCTTGGGCTGGATTTTTCCCAACACCTTGGGCTATTTTTACAATTTGTCACCCTGAGAATTTTTTTGCACTCTGAGGGGGTTTTTTTTTGCACCCTGGGCTATTTTTACAACCATTTTGTTTTTGCACCTTGGGGTGCTTTTACAGCCATTTTTTCACACCGAGGGTGGATTTTTTTCCACCCTGGGGCATTTTCATCTCCGTTTTTTTTACA
>NW_005064544.1:0-829 GCF_000277835.1 Geospiza fortis | reverse complement strand
GCTTGGTTTTTGGTTTGTTGTGGTATTTTGGTTTGGTTTGGGGTTTTTGACATGTATGTAAGGCTTAAATGTGCCATGAAGTTCTTGTGCATTCATCAGGCTGTACAGTGCCCTCCATGGGGATTTCTCTGGCTACACACAAGCTCAGAGACCAGCATGTAGCAGCTTGGGCTGAGCACAAAAGAAGCACAGGATGAGTCTTCCAGATGCTCTGTAACAATGGGCACTTCTAGCTGTTATCCAGAGTGTAAGAACTACATAACCTCTTCTTCAGATTATCCTAATAATGCAACTGTTCTTGTTTTGTATGGTGCAGCTCTCTTAAACCTCTATTACACTATATCTACATGAACATTCACACAGATGTTTGCTATAAAAATTATGTTCCAGCTAAAAAGCATAGGGTACACTATGCACTGAGGAATATATGGACATATACAGACTTCAGGAACAGAAGTGGCATTAAATATATGACAATATGTAGGTGTGAAAATACAGAAATACATGAATAGTTGCACAGCCCACACATCTCCACTAGATTCTGCAGAATAGCATCAAATAATGCACAGGTATCGAGATGATGAACAGATGCTGCACTTATTTGTCAGTCAGCAGAGCTGTGGGAGGCAGAATTAAAGGCAATTTTGAAACAGTAACAAGAAAGTGAAAGATAAATTTCAGATGGACACAGAGCTGGCACTGCTCTGCTGACCCAAGCAGAAAATGGAACAAGCTGTAAATTACTAGAAAAAAGAGTTTTGTAAAAGGAAGCCATGCTATATAGGCATTATTCTTTCCACACCACACAGAGCTTAGAGCATGAATATAC
>NW_005064543.1:0-829 GCF_000277835.1 Geospiza fortis | reverse complement strand
GCAGATGGCTCTGTGATTGTTCATGTTATACTTTTTTGATTTTTTTCTCACATCCATATAATGGAGGCATAGCTTTTATATTTGAAGCTTTACGATGAATTTGAGATATTTCAACCACAAACTGTGCACCATGAGGATATATGGTTGACAAAGTAAAATTATGAATATACATTAATAGTCAGTAACAGCATGGGTCACACTGTTGTAGTTGAAGATAAAAAACCCAGTAAATATGTTCTGCCCAAAGACTACCATGCTCTCTAGCAAAGCAGGAGACTGTATACTAACACAGAAAACAGTCTTTACTGAAGCTAACAGGTTCCTTCTGAGGCAATGTGGGAAAGAGGATAGAGAAGGGAACATCTCTTTCTCCTGTGGATTTTTTTCCCCATCAAGCTGATGTGTGGCCCTCATTCACCAGAACTTGTATAAAAATTGCAATCAGGCAGACAGAGGTCCAGGTTTCATCCCTTCCAGATGAGGTTTGCTGTTGTGAGTGAAGAATCAGGCCCATCAGCCAGCTATCAGCCTGAGGATCAAATAGCTTCTTTGCAGAAGAGCAGTACCAAGCCCCACAGACTTACCTGAAAAACCTTTGTGGAAAGTCTGCTGCTCAGGTCTTCTTGGTAAGCTCCTCCCCGAGAAGCCAATCTCAGTCCTAATGCTTTTTGATAATGCTTTATCCCTAGAAGTCCAGCTAAATTTATAGCCCAGAAACAAAGCACCTCTATGCAGAATTGGCAATAATCAGCAAAATGGAGCTATGTTGTACTACTTAGATCTCACAGCCCTAAGGCCTCTATAGGTACAGAGTTTGTGGTAATTGGGA
>NW_005064542.1:0-830 GCF_000277835.1 Geospiza fortis | reverse complement strand
ATTTTTCAGAATTTCCCCCCGAATTTTAGGAAACCCCACTTTTTTGGAGCCCACATTTTCCGTCTCCCCCCAAATTTTGGGAATCCCCAAATTTCAGGATCTCAAATTTCAGAACTGCCCAAATTTTGGGATCCTACATTTCAGAATTCCCCAAATTTTTGGGGATCCCAAATTTCAAAATTCCTCAATGTTTGGGATCCCAAATTCCAGAATTCCCCAAATTCTGGGATTCCCAAATTCTGGAATTCCCCAAATTTTGGGATCCCAAATTTCAGGAATTCTCAATTTTGGGGTTCCCAAATTTCAAAATTCCCCAAATTTTGCAATCCCAAATTTCAACACTCTAAAAATTTGGGGATCCGAAATTTCAAAATTCCCCAATTTTGGGATCCAAAATTCCAGAATTCCCCAAATTTGGGGATCCCAAATTTCAGGATTCCCCAAATTTTGGGATCCAAAATTCCAGAATTCCCCAAATTTTGGGATCCCAAATTTCAGGATTCCCCAAATTTTGGGATCCAAAATTCCAGAATTCCCCAAATTTTGGGATCCCAAATTTCAGGATTCCCCAATTTTTGGGATCCAAAATTCCAGAATTCCCCAAATTTTGGGATCCCAAATTTCAAGAATCCTCAATTTTGGGGATCCTAAATTTCAAAATTCCTCCATTTTTGGGATCCCCAATTCCAGAATTGACCAAATTTTGGGATCCCAAATTTCTCCATCCCCAAAATTTTGGGGATTGCAAATTTCAAAATTCCTCAATTTTTGGGATCCCAAATTTCAGGATTCCCCGATTTTTGGGGATCCCAAATTTCAGGATTCCCCAA
>NW_005064541.1:0-830 GCF_000277835.1 Geospiza fortis | reverse complement strand
AGTCTCTAGTGTGCTTGTCTAAGCCCTGTCCAGCAGAAAAAAACATTTATAAATCAGCATAAAAGTAAACAAGGTGGGAAGGCAAGCAACCCAGTGTATGTAGTTATTTTGTACACTGTGGCACGTGCCCAGATAGAAATTGGGCATCATTTAGAATACAAGTGGCATCACTGAGAAATGTGATGTAAGACAATGATCTGTGCCAGGCAGAGGTGGCTCACGAACCAGCCCTAGATCTGCATGGATTAGTGTCAGCACAGCAGACTTGCAGGGGATGGGCTGGGAATGTGCATTCCTAACTCTATGACTTATCCCCTGGGCCAGAAGGACCAGATGTGTTGCATTGCATAGGCAACGTATTTAATCTGTGAATGATCATTCCTGATGGATCCCCTCCAGACAGTCCAAAAGTTACATTACTGAGCCCCAGCCTATTTTACATAGAAGGACAAGACCACCCAATACAGTGCTTTTAGGGAAGAGAGAAGGTGGAATTGCTGTGATTTCACATTTTATCAAGCATCTGCATGCTCCACGGACAAAATGCTTATATACTGGTGTCTAACCTGAGGCAGCTAAAGCTATGCTTTGGTACCCAAAAATGTTACCATAGGATTTGTCACAGGAATTGACAGGTGTTGGTACTTCTAAACATTGCTACAACTCCTTTTATTTAGTTATGCAAAGTCTAGCCTGCTGCATTTAATTTTGTCTTAAGCATATACTATGCTGAAAAAATATGGTCACTTTTAGGACTCAGGTTTCTGGAAACTGAGGTTTCCCATCCCTAAAAACTTTGGACAGGGCTCTGAGCAACCTGATCCTGTTGA
>NW_005064540.1:0-830 GCF_000277835.1 Geospiza fortis | reverse complement strand
GTGCTTTTCATATCAGAAAATGAAATTCATAAAGCACTTCCATTTCATAATTGCTTGGTATCCTGATTTAGCAATCTGCCAACATCTACAAAGGGTACTATAATCCCCAAATATAGCAAATGGGGTTTGAGTATTTTAATAAAGGCCCACTTTGAGCTAAAACCAGGCAGTTTAGACCCATGCTGATCTCTTCTCCTGTGCTATGCACTCAACAAGATGCTACAGCTATTACAGAAAAAAAGAACAGCAGTGACAAACATCTGTGGCTGGTGTTACTGAGGAGCCCTGCAGTGCACTGATCCTCTCAATTATATGCAGGAGTTGTCTCTACTCTTAGGTAACAGTGTCTGGATTTATAGGTGGTGCTCTGAGGTCACAGGAAACTTTCTCCTTGCTTGCTCCAGAATGCTAAAGCTGACTGGGAGAGGAGAGAGGCAGGAGGCTGCTCACTCCAGCCATGACCCAAACCACAGCAGGGGAGACTGTCATCTTTTCTTCAGTCAAACTAGACAACTTCTTCTCACATTCTGCTAGCCTCAAAAAAAGTCCTTAAAAAGTCTAACCATCACATAGGAATTAAAGCTCTTTGGGATACAAACCACATTTTCTCATTTCCTTAGGCTTTGTAAGAGCTGGCTTGACTTGGCTTTGATCTACACGGTGGTTTTGGATGTTAGAGCAGCACAAACAGAAAATGACAACAGTCACTGCACAAGCATTGAGCACACAAGTAGAGGAATGGTAAAGTGAGAACCATCAGCACAGATGGGAAAAGCTACAACTCAAATTGAAGGAGTTCCATGGTTCTGAGCAGCTGGATTCACAGAACA
>NW_005064539.1:0-830 GCF_000277835.1 Geospiza fortis | reverse complement strand
CTTCAGGCAGGAAAATGGAGTTTTCTGTCACATCACCTCTCAGACACACTCAAATTCCTGAGGGTGCCCAGCCTGTGGTGCCTGGTGCTCTTTGTCACTTGGCTCCTGCCAGCACAGGTGGGGTGTAGAGTGGTGGCCAAGCAGGGACTGATCTTCCTGCAGCAAAGCTGCCCTTGAAATCATGCAGCAATTCAGTGCAGGCATTGCAAAGCAGGATTTAAAACTGTTTTTGTGGCAGCAGGATGGCTCAGTGGTTGCAGACCCTGTTGCATGACCAGAGGTGCATGTCCCTGGCAGAAAGGACAGTTTGCAGCTGCCTTAGTCCTTCCAGTAAATACTCATATAATTCTTACCGTTTTTGCCCATCTGCTTCCATTCCCCTCCTTTCCACCAGCCCCAGATACTTCATGTAGACCTAACAACGGTGTTGCTTCTGAGTATTTTTTCCTCTTAGATTATTTCTTTCAGACTGGTTCTTCTAAGGGAACTTTTCTGGTCTCTACTGCAGACTGTTATGATGTCTGAGCAGGTTTTCATCCCCTTATGGGACTAAAACATGCATTTGCAATTGTAATAAATACTGCTCTTTCTGAAAAATATCCTGTAAACATATGTTTTCTTTAATAATGAGGTCTACAGCAAACCAACTGAGATTAAGGCTGTTTCATATATTTATTTCTCTTTTATTGTTCTTGTACTTGACATGTTAATGAATCATCTCACCATTCTAATGACAGGTATCACACATAAGGTTTTCGGAAAGTCAGAATGTAGTTACTGAATCTGCTGGTTTATTATCATTCTGGAATCCCCATAAGCTCTTATTTTTT
>NW_005064538.1:0-830 GCF_000277835.1 Geospiza fortis | reverse complement strand
TTTTTTTTTACCAATTCTTTGCTCCCCACCCTATTTTTATGGGACTATTTACACTAAATGAACAAATAATCGCATCATAGCAGATTGGATAAATGGAGGTCCTTTATGTATCTTTATGGAAACAGCAGTTTTTCCCTTTTAAAGTTACATTTTCAAAACAGTATGCATGCATGTGTAAGTGTAGGATATATATATCCAAAAAAGGCTGAAAGATCACTGATAAGTATCATTATAATGGTCACTATTTTTGTATTTTTAATCATACTTTATATTATTCCTATTGAGCACAAAAGAAAGTTGTTCTGTTCTGCTTTTCAGAGAAATTAGTTCATTCTTCAATTTCATCCAATGTCAACCTAATAGAGGAGGAGGGGAGTCTGTTCTGCTCTACTGATAATTTCATGACTTGCAGAACTGGTGTTTTTCTTTCCAAAGTTGTGTGTTGTTTAACTGAGGAAAAAAAACCAAAACGTTTTAACTGGTGCTATTATGCTATTACCAGTATTCTTTTGCATTGTGGCTCACAATGTGAAAGAAAATGCATCACCTTGGATATCAGTTAACCAATGTTAACACATGCCAAATTTAGATGATTGAATTTAATATGGTTGCAGAAAGATAGAAAACAATCAATGTGGCAGGACAGCATTTCTAACGCCACAGTTAACGTTCACAGCTGGGATTGAAGTCTGTGTCTGGGTTCAAGGGTCTCATTTTCTTTCTGCACCTTTAGCTTTCCTCTTCAGATGAGTTTTTTCTATGTCAAAGGCAAAGGTTTCTGTTGAAGGAAGTCAAAGGTGTATTCTGTGACTGAAAATAATTTTTTTTTT
>NW_005064537.1:0-830 GCF_000277835.1 Geospiza fortis | reverse complement strand
GGGGGGAATAAAAAATATATACATTCATGTTATTAGATCACAGTTATTTTTAAACTTCTACTGTGAAGTGACAGCACCAGCAGAAATGAGCTTTCCTGAACAACTGTGTGATACTCATAAATGTGATCTGTGTAATCAGGATTTCAGATTCTCTTGGACATTTACACAGTCCTATAGATGAGTAGATGAGCTGGGGAGGGATGAGGTTGGGGGCCAGACATGAATATTCAAAAACAAAGCAGGGAAGTTCACCTCTGGAAGTTAATGTCTAAATTAAAATAAGTCACCTAACTCACCTTGTGGCATTACCATTTTTGTAACTTAAGTGGCATCACCATTTTTGCAAGTTTCTACTATTGTGATGAAAATGTCTCTGTTCAAGAAGAAGCAATGGCAGGAATTGAATCACCTTATAGTCATGGCCCTTAATGCCTACAATAACAGTTTCAACATAATTGCCATTTTAGTTCTCTGAAATGCTCTAAACAATGCAAAAAATTTCACAATAATGAGAGTAAGATTAGTTTTCCAAAGGTTTGTGGTATTTAATGGATCACTGTATTATATCTTTAGAGGTTCACAGCACAACATCCTCTTTTCTATATTAGAGACATGGATTTGATGGTTGTTCTGTTCGATGGATGAGAAATTGTTTGCATGGCCACACCCAGAAGGCAGGGGTGAATGGCAAAATACCCAGATCAAGAACAGTGACAAGTGTTATCCCCCAGGGGTCCATGCTGGGACCAGCACTGTTTAATATCTTCATTGTTGACACAGCAGGACAGAGCACACCCTCAGAAAGTTTGCAGGTGACACCAAGCTGAACA
>NW_005064536.1:0-831 GCF_000277835.1 Geospiza fortis | reverse complement strand
AACGGCGATTTTGGGCAAAAATTGGGAAAAAATTGGGATTGATAGCGAAAAAATGGGGATTTGGGGGAAGAAATGGGGAAAAATGGGAATTTGGGGGCTGGGAAGCGGCTCTGCGCCATCTGCGGGGACAGGAGCTCGGGTGAGAGAGATTTGGGGTGAAAAACGGCGATTTTGGGCAAAAATGGGGAAAAAATGGGGATTTACAGCAAAAAAATGAGGAAAAAAGGGAAAAAATGGGGAAAATGGCAAAGGAAGCGCCTGTGGCCATCTGCAGGGACAGGAGCTCAGGTTTGGGCAGAAAAACGGCGATTTTGGGCAAAAACTGCGAAAAAAATCATCAAAAATTGAAATTTTGTTGAAAAAATGGGGATTTGGGGGAAAAAATGGGAATTTTGGTGGGAAAATGGGGAAAATGGGAATTTGGGGGCGAAGGAAACGGCTTTGCAGCATCTGTGGGGGCAGGAGCTCAGGTTTGGGCGGAAAAATGGGGATTTTGGGCAAAAATGGGGAAAAAATGGGAATTCGTGGGGAAAAATTGGGGATTTGGGTGAAAAATGGGGAAAAATAGGGGAAAATGGGAGTTTGGGGCAAAAAAAAGGGAATTTTGGGGGAAAAAATGGGGAAAACGGGAATTTGGAAGCGCCTGTGGCCGTGTGCGGGGATAGGAGCTCAGGTTTGGGGCTAAAAAGTGAGATTTTGGGCAAAAATGGGAAAAAATGGGAAAAAAATGGGAATTTGGGTGAAAAATGAGAATTTGGGGCAAAAAAAAGAGGATTTGGGCAAAACCTGGGAGTTGGGGGGGGAATGGGATTTGCCTCGTGGGGTTTGGGT
>NW_005064535.1:0-831 GCF_000277835.1 Geospiza fortis | reverse complement strand
TGGGAGTGGAAATGAAAGGGTTAAAATCTGTTAGATGGCGCTAAAATTTAAATTTTAATTAATTTTTATTTCAATTTAATTTTTAATTTTTAATTTAATTTTCCTTTTTGATTCAATTTTCATTTTGAATTTCATTTTCATTCAATTTTATTCAATTGTAAAATTAATTTTCCCTCCTTTTATGGGGGGAAAAAAAGGGATTTTTTGGGGGGAAAAAAATGGAAATTTCTGGGATTAAATTGGGAACTTGGGGAGAAATTTGGGGTTTATGGGGGGGAAATGGGGAGTTTGAGGGGGAAATGGGGAATTTGAGGGGGAAATGGGGAATTTTGGGGAAAAAGGGGGAGTTTGGGGGGAAATTTGGGGTCTGCAGGGTTGAATTGAGAAATGAGTTGGATAAATCCATCAGGTGAGTGCAAATCCATCGGGGAAAAAGTGAAAAATCCATGAAATAAATGAGAAATCCGTAAAGGGAAATTAAAATCCTTTGGAATAAATGAAAATCCACGGGGGACGTGAAATGTTCCACAGGGAGAGTGAAAAATCGATTGGATGAGTGAAAAATCCATGGGGGAAATGAAAAATCCATAAAATAAATGAAAAAGTCCATCGGGGAAATCATTTGTATAAGTGAAAATCTATAGGGGAAAAGTGAAAAATCCGGAGAATAAATGAGAAATCCGTCGGGAAAGCGAAAAATCCGTGGGGGAAAAGTGAAAAAATCGATTGGAAAAATGAAAATCCATAAAATAAATGAGAAATCGATCGGGGAAATCATTTGTGTGAGTGAAAGTCTCTAGGGGGAAAGTGAAAAATCCATGAAATAAATGA
>NW_005064534.1:0-831 GCF_000277835.1 Geospiza fortis | reverse complement strand
TTTTTCCCTCCCTGTAAAAACATTGTTTGCGTGATCATGCCGAATGATCGATAAAAATTCCTGGACCAAAAAAATTCTGTGAAGAGCTTGTTATGAAGAACACTTTCAACACATTCAATGACTGCATCTTAGGCAAGAGTTTTCATTCAGCACTTAGCCACTATCTGATTGAAGCACTTTACAAGAGTGAGTTTGCCAGCAGTGACAGTACAATGCCTGTGAATCATCTTGCCCTCTGAGTTGCTCCAAAAGCTACCTAATGCTTGAGCTAGCAGCAGGTCTGCCACCTGTATGGGACTGGTACAAAAGTACTGGCAGAAATAGGCCATTAAACAGATGTGATGTCTGCAAAACTATGTTATGTGTTTGAGGTTTCTTAAAGGTGGTCTCTTAATACAGTATGTTACCAAATATGGAATATTAATATTAACATGAAATGTAATCATTTTAATATATGTTACTGTGTTACCTACAGGCTCTATGAGGTGCCAGTCTGGTAACCTTGCAAAAAACACCATCAGGGTTTTTAAGAGGAAGGAAAAAATTAATCTTGTCATCAGTACAGGAAAGCTGAAATGCTCCAGAGGCACAGGAACCTTGCTTTCTGCTCTGACAAACCTGCACTCTGCGACCTGCTGAAAACCTAAGACTTGTCTGAAGTCAACTGAAGCTGTAGCAAGTCATTCCTCTGTTTTCAGAAAGCTGTGGATCAATTTGATAGCACTAATAAATTCAAGTGGAAGTGGGATTTAAGCCTTCCACACAGCAGCAGCATATAGAATCACAGAATCACAGAATCTCCTCAGCTGAAAGGGACCCACAAGGATCATT
>NW_005064533.1:0-831 GCF_000277835.1 Geospiza fortis | reverse complement strand
TGTGTGTATGTGAAAAAAAAATCAGATAAAACAAAGAAACCCCAGCAACAAAGCAAAAAAATTAGGTATTCACATACTCTAGTATGCTTTACTAATAAATGATGTCTGTTCAAGGAAAACATGTACCGAATTTGCCTGTCTGCCTTTATTTTTGGCCATTAATTTCTCTTGGCTTTGTACTGCTGTTGCTGCTTCTGATCACAGTTGTCAGAATAACAGAGAGCACATAAAGATGGCAGCATTTTCTCATCTCCATCATTAACAGACAGCACACAAGTATTTTCTTTCTCTGAACTACTTAGCTACTGACATTGCTTAAATACAGTGCTGCTTCACTGTTACTCCTTGGAGAAAGATTTATCTCAGCAGATGCAATCCCTGTCCTCATGGCCTTTAAATAGATGCTCTGCCCAAGATGTGCACAAAATCAGATATACTGATACACAGAGAGGAAAGGGGAAAGTCTCCTGTCCTTCATTCCCACTCCTTCCTGAATGTATATTTGCTTCTGGCTATATACACAATAAGCTGTACTTGAGATCACAGGACAAGAAACCAGAGCAGATTGTTATTCATTGCACATCAAGGACTTTCACTTCATACTTTTTCTACTTATAAACAGGTTGTCTGGAATTTTTTGACCAAGTTCAAGCTCTATTTAATAACTTGTAAGTTGTTTTTGAGAATGCTTTGGGTCTGTTGTTTCTCAGTCCTGATTAGCAAGAGGTTTCCACAAATAAGACTTCGTTCATTGCTTCCTTATCTATTCTTGGAAGTAATTTTTGGGCTTGACTGTCATCTTGCTAATTGCTGACAACATTGCAGAAAAAA
>NW_005064532.1:0-831 GCF_000277835.1 Geospiza fortis | reverse complement strand
ACTCTTGTTCTGTAAAAATAAACATTTTGGAAGGTAAAGGTCTCCATAAAAGAAGAGACTCTGTGACAGGCATTGGGGATTATGCTCAGCATCACTGATTTCAGTGCAAGTTAAAGATACTCCTACATTTTGAAAAGATCAAACTGCTCATTAGGGTAACTGGGTGTGGATTGGAGTCTCCAAGCATTTGGAAATGTCCTAAGTGACTTGCCTGAGGTCACACAATAAACCAGCAGCAGAGCAGCACTTGCTTCTCAAGTGGTTAGTCAGCTAAATAACATTATTTATAATTTGCCAGAGTTAAGAAACTGATTCATGAATCAGGGCCTAAGGATTCATGGATGGTACAAGGTAAGAAGCAAAGGAAACGATTCCTCTCCTAGAGCAGGCACACTCCAGATGCTGAAAAAGATGTAGCAAGTAAACAGAGTAAGGCAGAGATGGTTTGAAGGATAAGGTAGCAACATGACTAACAGAATTTAGCAGAAAAAGCAGAGTATATGCTTGCAGTTCACTACTTGCATCATGAAATGCCAGATGGTAGGTTTCAAAGGGATTTTAGAGATGTACCAAATCAACAGATTTTGACATGGAGTTTTTCCCATTTGTGGAGCGTGGCCTGGTAGGAAGGCAGGAGATGCCTGATGCCGTGGAGGTTGCTGTCACTGGCAAAGGGAAGGTGGAGGTTGACAGCTTGATAAACTAGTCGATGTGATAGGTACAGGGAAGCTAAACACTGAAAGACTGTGAACGCTTGAAATGTGACAATAGGGTTTGATGTTGGAAAAAGGAGTTACCAGGCATGAGTGTTAAAGGCGAGGGTGATGCAGC
>NW_005064531.1:0-831 GCF_000277835.1 Geospiza fortis | reverse complement strand
TTTTTTTTTTCTAGTTTAAAACAGGGGTTTGGAATGTTACTTTAGTTCTTCTGGAAGGGGACGTGGCTTCCCTGCAATGAGTGAAACCTCTGTAGCCCAAAGCAGGCAAAATGGATAAATGTGGGTGATTCAGAGACATTTTGAGTTAATTCTTTTTTTCTTGTCTCTCTGTGTGAATGCTAAAGCTCATACTCATATTGTACCCATGATCCTGCCCTCCACTTTTGTTTTCTCTCAGCCCCTGTTTGTTTAGAGAACGAGCTGTCTGTGCCCTTTTCCCTGAATGTTGATACACTTTGTTTTGTGGGATTAAGGAATCTGTGGTGATACATGATGCTCTGAGCTGGAGAGTGTATCTCTGTGTACTTCTGTTTTACTTCACACAATCCTCTGTTTACGGTACCTGGTAGCATTTTAGAAGTGATATCTATTTTTTTAAAAGGAGTTATCCTTTGTGAGGGATGTTTACAAACTGAGGTACTATTGTCACTTCCCAGTTGTCCTAATACAGTCTTCTTAAGAAATTTATTTTGCAAAGAGTAGGTAAAATGATAGATTACAAGGTGATCTATGTAGGTGGCAAACATCTGTTGAGGAAAATGTGCAATCTTAGAAATATGGATTGACTGGGAAACTTTTGCCACAACCTCAATGATATTTCCTTTTAATATCAGTACTGGAATCACAATATCTTGTCACAGCGTGTGTTCACTGTAAACTAATGCAACCAGGTTCATCTTCAGAGTGCATGAATGTAAATAAAACATATTTGATTTGTTCTGTTTATTCCTGATGAAAATATCATGGGTTTCAAATTCAACTTTTTTTTTT
>NW_005064530.1:0-831 GCF_000277835.1 Geospiza fortis | reverse complement strand
AAAAAAAAAAGAGGTGTTCTGTCAAATCAATACTTGTAGTGCAAAATTAATCACACATTTGACAAGACATGATTCTGTGTTATTTCCACCTACTGTATCTGATTCCATCTGAACATCCATTATTAATAAAATAGTCTCTCTCAAGAAATTCATTATCCTAGAAAAAATACTTTAATTTTTTTTTTGCTAAAATGTAGATTTGAAATATTGTTGCCCAATTCATTCAGTACACATTTTTCTTGTGAATATTTTCTTCCACCTAACTTCAATAATTGTATCCTTCTCCCATTAGTTCTGCTCACATGGTACTTATCTTTTTCTTATTTTACACATGACTCTAACTGTGAAACTGTGGCCTGCATACAAGATGTCACTCAAGATCATAGAGGCTGAGCACTCTTGAGTGTTTAGGACTATATAATATCAATCTGTTTCCTACAGATTCATCTCTTCATTTATTTATTTTCTTTTCCATAAATATGAGGATCCCAATAATTGATTACTGCTTTTGAATTCTGCAAATAGAGACTTTATGAAAAATGCTGTTAATGTTCTAAGTGTTGAGAACTCTGGCTGGTGGGGGGACACAAAATGAAAAGGTCTAGTCTGGTTCTTGCTGAAGTAAATGAGAAACATTGAGGGGAGACCACAGTCACAACTACTGGGATTAGGATGTTCAAGAGTTTTGTGAGTGAGACCAGGATTGATGGATTTGAGTTGATCTCCCAAAGGTAGGGATGGTAACCTCTAAACTACATTGCAATGTTACTGTCTAAACCTGTGTAGGATAGTCTTTTTCTTTGGTAACTTTTTATTTTATATCTGTTTCCC
>NW_005064529.1:0-831 GCF_000277835.1 Geospiza fortis | reverse complement strand
TTGCAAAGGGCTTGGGAGTTTTCTCCCATGCTGAGAAGTCCCTCACCACACTTCAGCCCTGGTGCATCTCTGGCTCTGAAAGGAGAAAAGTGTTCCTGGGTGTCTGTCACCATGTCCTCAGTGACCGTCAGTCACCGCCCAGCCAGCCCTGACATGGTGGGCTGTGGGGGACACTCTCCCATGCCCAAGGGTACAGGAGGGCAGCCAGGAGTGGGAGCCCTAAAGCAGAGAAGGCATTGGCTGGCCAAAGTGGAGAAAGAGAGAGCTAACTCTCCGTAGGCTTTAGTCGGAGGTTTATCAGAACCTTAGGAGAAACTGCATGCCTCAGGGGAAATCTGGCTGTGAGGCAGCTCCTGCAGCAACCAATGGGAAGAGCTGGGGGTGTGGAAACCGGGGAGAGTGACAGGAGGGGCCACAAATCCGGAAACGCTCTGAGGGAGGGCGCTGGCCTCTGGCCAATCACTCGATGCCCCTCGTGGAAGGTTCTGGAAAGAGGGGACGGGAGACCGAGTGACTGACAGGGGTCCGGGGAGGAGATTGGGGGAATGAATCAGCAAAAACTCGAGGTTCTAGGCGGGGAGTAGGAAGGGTTGACAGGGTGGGGAAAGTGTAACAGCTTGAGGCAAACCATTTTTGTGACAGCCAAAATCACAAAAATGGCAAAACTGTAACAAACAGAGAACTGGGGTGATAAAAACAACAAAGGCAAAACCATAATAAACAAAGAACTGGGGTGATAAAAACACAATACAACACCTGGGAATAAAGAAAAGGATTTTTTTATCTGTTTTCCTCCCCCCCAGCAGTGTCAAGTTTGCAAAAAATCATGAG
>NW_005064528.1:0-831 GCF_000277835.1 Geospiza fortis | reverse complement strand
AAAACTAGTCTGGGAAGGTGGATGACATCGTTGCGCCACTTTCTTGTCAAGAGAATAAAGGACAACATCTTAGAGCAGCCCTGCTGTACCCTGTGAGGGGACTACCCTGATCAGCCATGAGATGCATTGAGCAATGTGTTTTGGGAACTGCTCTGTTGACAAGAGACGTTAGTCAGTGTCACACTTCTTATCAAAGAGTGACCTGCATGAAGCACTTTTAAAATAGCAGGACATCATTCAGACTCATTAATAGGTCCCGCTGTGCCAATGCAGTATCATTTCTCCCTTTATATTTTTAATATTTTCCTTCCAAAAAATCTCTTGAGAACTTTAAATTGGTCAAGAAGTGGGACAGAACTGCAATTTAACATCTGAATCTTTTTTTTTCTGGCACTTAGCCTATATTTATCTCTCCTTAGTCCTATTCCACTGCGTGTTGCTGTGAAGTATATACCCGATTATTCAACTCACTTTGCACTTTCCTATGGTTTTTACAAGTGCTTATCTTTTCTCCTCCCATAGGGAATTTGAGATCAAGGCAAATCTCTGCCCATCCACATCCAGTGGAGGAAGCAGGAGGTCAGGCACAGAGAGCATCATGCAGCAAAGCTTGGCAGGAGCTTCTTGCCCCTCCTTTAGGAGAGTTATGCAGTTCAGGCTGGATCAAAGAGAGCAGGAAGCTGATATGGATTGTCCACAAAGCCTTGAATATCCAGCAACACATTAAAGAAGCCAAGGCACTTCCCCATAATATGTGAGACTCTCACACATTGGGCCAAAATTCACCCTTCCCCTGGGAAGTGGGAGCAACAGCTCTCTACTGGATGAAAA
>NW_005064527.1:0-832 GCF_000277835.1 Geospiza fortis | reverse complement strand
TTTTTTACTCTTTATACTTTTTATACATTTTGTCCAACAACTCTACATGAGCACTGAGCCAGTCATAACACTTACACACATCTACCTTATACAGGATTTCCGAATTGCAAATCTTCTTGCTTCTCAAGAGGCACCAGGAGTGAGCACAAACCACCAAGCTTGCCAATTGCTCCAGCTATGCAAGAAACTATTTAGCAGGGCTGCTGGCATGGTAAGCAAAACATTCCCTGTCTCTGAGTGGTAGGGAAGGTATTTCTTGCTCAGCTGTAGGTTTTGTCATGGATCAGAAAAGGTGACCACAGAAATCAAGCATCTTTTTCATCTTTTTTTGAAGCAAACAAGTTAGGTCACTTAAGCAGTCTTATGAACCAATATAATTTGATATTACATTACAAGGCCAGATACAGCCTGATCTGATGATTACAGAGAAGGAGAGCAGTGAAAGTGACATCAATACACAGGTGTTGCTTTAGCACAAAAATGTGTTCTTGGGAGAAACACAAAACACTTTTGCTCTCCTTTGCTCCCAACACGAACATGTCTGACAAGTAAACTGTGGAGAATTAGATTATTCTCACCATCATCAAATGCAGTTACAGACATTTAAAGAACTGATCACTGCTTTTGCCAGAACTGGGAATTCCATGCAGTCATTCTAGCAAAAGAAGAGAGGCTATTCTACTTTTCAGCATGGAATGAATATATAAGCAGGGTAGCTGGGATGAAATAGTGCTCATATTCCATCCCAGATTACCAGACATAGCAAACTGGGGCATTTTTCTTCCAATTTCCATCAGCTGAAGATGTATTGGAAAGTGTCTGGGTTTTTTTT
>NW_005064526.1:0-832 GCF_000277835.1 Geospiza fortis | reverse complement strand
CTGTTCAGGGCCCCAGTGGAAATTGTTATTTTTGCGGGTGACCAGGTAGAGAGGGATCACAGTCTGGCTGTACTCAGGAATGTGCATTCTCCAAAAACCTATGGTGCCTAGGAAAGCTTGTGTTTCCTTCTTGCTGGTTGGTGGACACATGGCGGTGATCTTGTTGTTGACTGCAGTGGGAATCTGACGCCATCTATCTTGCCACTTCACTCCCAGGAACTGGATCTCTCGGGCAGGTCCCTTGACTTTGCTCTTCTTGATGGCGAAGATGGCTTCTAGCAGAATCTAGATGATCATCTCTCCTTTCTCAAATGCTTCCATTGCTGTGTTCCCTCACACAATGATGTCATCAATATATTGCAGGTGTTCTGGAGCCTCACCCTTTTCCAGTGCAGCCTGGATCAGTCCATGGCAGATGGTGGGACTGTGCTTCCATCCCTGGGGCAGTCGGTTCCAGATGTACTGCATACCATTCCAGGTGAAAGCAAACTGAGGCCTGCATTCTGGAAGAAAGGAAAAAAGATTCTTTAGCCATATCAATAGTAGCATACCACTTTGCTGCCTTGGACTCCAGCTTGTACTGGAATTCCAGCATGTCCAGCACAGCAGCACTTAGTAGTGGAGTCACTTCATTCAAGGCATGATAGTCCACAGTCAATCTCCATTCTCTGTCAGACTTGCACACAGACCAAATGGTACAGTTGAAAGGTGAGTGGGTTTTGCTGACCACCCCTTGGCTCTCCAGCTCGCGGATCATTCTGTGGATGGGGATCATGGCATCCCAATTCGTTTGATACTGCCAGCAGTGCACCGTCGAGGTGGCAATTGGCAC
>NW_005064525.1:0-832 GCF_000277835.1 Geospiza fortis | reverse complement strand
AAAAAAATTTCCTTTTTCAACTTGGCTGTGAATGTGCTTTCAAAAATAAAGTTGTTTTGATAATACATAAACATTAACTCTGTTATGAAGTGCAAATGTGGAACTTGGTATGTGCAGTTTCCATTCACTGCAGAACTGTGCCTGCTCTAAGACAAGGAAAAAGTGACCTAAATAAATGCTAAAGTTTGACCTTATTTTGTCTGGTAAATGAATCCATATACTTATTTCCTTTTAAACATATAAGACCTATATCTATAGACAGATTAGGAAGTAATGTTTAAGATAAAACACAGACAAGTGAATCACCACCTGTTTCATATTAAAAACCATCATGAGGAGAGCAGCATCTTCTCAGATCTCCAACACTTTGCCCTCTTCAAACTGTGCTTTTGTGAGTGGATAGGAAAACAAGTAAAACTGACATTTTTCTGCATCTAAACATTGTGTGTATATGGCAACGGGCACATATGGCCATACAGCAAATATTCAAATGCTCTTTTGGGCTTTATTCACACTTTGGAGTTTCACACAAACAAATGTGTGCTAATAGAAATGCAAGTGTATGCCAGAGAAAATAAGCATAACACACACAGAGGAATGAATTCATGTTACCAATGAGTTAGTGCTATTATCATCTGTTTGCATTATAAAATATTATGGAATGTCTATATTGATACATATTAAACATTTTATATGATAAAGCATTACATCATGCCTGCTATTTTCCTTCTCAAATCATCTAGAATTCCTATCTCCATTTTCTAAACTGTCATCTTCCACAGCCAAACCTCTGGATTTTTTGCAAGTCAAGCAGCTGACAAGCTGATGTCAC
>NW_005064524.1:0-832 GCF_000277835.1 Geospiza fortis | reverse complement strand
TTGTGAAAGGAATAGTATGAGGCTGTGCCTGCAAGAGGAGGGGACTGGACACAGTGATCCTTCAGGATGTTCCTTCAAGTTCTGTATTCTGATACAGAGCTGTTGGAACACAGTGAAGAAAACAAAAGGGAAATTCAACTCATGTAAAAGCAGATATTTTTATAAATAAGTCAATAAATGTGTTTCCTTAGGATCATGTAGTGAATGTGGAACACAATCAAAGCAAAGGCAGTGTTGTTATCTTTGCTGATAGAGGTGCATTATCCAATACAAGAGGTCGAATGATTATTGTATTCTTGCTTGTGCATTAGGTTGGGATATATTCTGGTTTTACTCGCCTGGAATTTTTCTTGAGATATGTACATGTTGTAGCAATGCTGTTCATGCCTGTAAACAGGAAGGCTAATTATTACAGCAATATGGATGAGGTAATGGAGCATGACTGTCAGGAGTGCAACTGGTGAGCAGGCAGATAACAGGCTAATGACTGAGACCTTGTCAGAAAAATGAGAGCTCTGTGCAAGATGCCTGCAGTATTGTGCACTGGGGATATGGAGGCTGGAAGTGGCCAAGCACAGTAATTGAGGACACATGGTTTGAGGTGAACACATACTGCTGGTGACGACTGAGGCTCAAATGTGTGCTTAATGAAATGAAGCATTTTAAATAATGGGAAAGTACAGGATGCCGTGTTAGAAGATTTGATTAAATATACGCAGACAGGAGCTGTGATCTGTCTGCTTTCTTGGGTAGCTACATCTAGACCTTCCTATATGCTGTTTGATCAAACAAACATAGAATCAGTGATAGAATGGTTTGGGTTGGAAGGAAC
>NW_005064523.1:0-832 GCF_000277835.1 Geospiza fortis | reverse complement strand
TCTTCTCCTTCCCTCCAAAATGAAAATCTTAGCCACCTTTTTTTAGTTTCTTTCAAAGATAAGATATTTAAAAAATGAGCTGAAAACAAATTCAAATTGTAATAAAGGAGAACATAAAGGATTTGGGCAGGATCTCAGGAATCTGAAATAGGAAAAAAGAGTAAACTTATACATGTATTTTCCCAGATGGTTTTCATTTTTGCATGCAATCCACGGTCTTCTGGGCCTTTCATATCCTTTCGCTCACCTTATGTGACAGATAACTGTGCTAACTTGGTTCTCACTGTCTGCTTTAATGATATCTAGTTAACTAAGCTATCACCAGAGCAAGGTTGATTTCCTGCATAACCAGTTGGACTTTTTTGTTTTTGTTTGGTTAGTTTGTTGATTTTGGGGTGGTTTATTTTTTGTTGTTGTTGCCAGTTTGGTGAGTGTTTGCTAGTGTTGGTCAAAGGAAATATAGCCAATATTGGCGTGGTTCTCTTCTTTTAAGAGAATCAGAGACTCTTATATTCTGTGGTGTTCATGCTCCTAAAGGGAAGAATGCTTTTGGCTGATAAATCTATTAGTAGACTAATGAACACATTTATGTTAATTGCACGTCTTGCCAAAGGTTGAATAATGTATTGATTTCCCTTAGTTTAACTACTTATTTTTTCACTTATCTCTTGTACCTACTCTCCTTCCCAGCTTGTTACATTGTTGTCCATGCTGAATCTCGCCTGATTCAGGAGTTCCTTGGGATTACAATGAGAATACTCAGTTCTGGTTTATCAAGTCTCTTTAAGCACTGTATGTCTCATTTCTAAGTGATTCCTGTAGCGTTGGTAAA
>NW_005064522.1:0-832 GCF_000277835.1 Geospiza fortis | reverse complement strand
ACGAGCTTAACCCAACACATACATAACTCTAAAGCCAAGCTGCTAATAATAACTACCATCAGGTTTCGCTGCCAGGGAAAGGATTCAGGAAAAGTTTAGGCCTGATTTGCCTAATTTCCTTAAGGAGATCTCCAATTTCAGTGAATTGAACACAGAAATTGATGGGACACAGATGTGAATATTGGTCTTATTTCTGCAATATGAAAATGCAGATAAGGAGGAAAATCCCACAAAAAGGATTACACACAGGGACTTTGTAAACTTGTGGTCCTACTGGGTGGTTTTACAAATGAGGAAAGTATTTCAGGTGCTTATTGGAGTAATGGGGAAAGAGCTGGCTTCAGTCATGTCTGAGGTACAATGTTGAGAGGGAATTTGTGTGTGACAGAGGGTGTAGGGCATGTTCTCTGCCTGAACTACACAAACTTTCCACAGCTCATGAGCATAAAGGAGCTCTTCAGGACTGTGCTGTGAGATGAAACCTGCACATCTGAATCCTTGGGTCATCCAAAGTAGATTGGTAGTGGTGCTGCTATCAGAACACAGCCAATGACAATGGTGTTCTGGGAGTGTTTTCTCACAAACTGACAGAAGTAAGACCATTAGACAAGAACAGCTTCCCCCATGATCCACACACTTTTCAGTCAGCATCATTTTTTTATTAGATGATGGTTTGATGTCAGCCTTAAGACCACAGAGATGTTTATTTAGTCTGCTTGCAGTATGGGAACCATATCAAGATATGTTAAGTCTACTTATGCTCCTGAGTCTGAGCATTTGAAGATTAAGAGCTGATATCTGCTAATTCCTTCTTTTTTTTTTCTTTTTTTTT
>NW_005064521.1:0-832 GCF_000277835.1 Geospiza fortis | reverse complement strand
TTTTTTCCCCCCCACACATAAATCTACAAAACTTCCCAGGATTTGTTAAACATTTTTTGTGATAGAAGAGGACATAATCCTTCTCAGAGCCTCTAAACATCCTGATCTAAAGCCCATTTCTTTAAGAGGGCATATGATCCACGTTCACACCCTTTTATCCCTCTTTGAGGATTACAATTAAAGGCACATATTTATATAAAATGTGTTTAAAGACAAGAGAGCTTCAGCCTAATTCATCTGCACATCTCTATAGTTTAGATCTCTGTACCTGGGGTAGTCATCCTCACCTAGCTTTGTAACTGGTGGAAAGAAACAGGCACTTTATCTTTGTGGGGTATTGCATCCTGTGGCAAGCATCTGGAATAGCTCAGATGAAAGCACACATTTCCTTCCATTAGCTGTAAAGGCAGCCCAGAGTACTGAATCCAGTGACTCAGCAGCTGTCTACATTTGGTAGGCAGGATGGATCCCATGAATTTGCTCTGGGATTCACAGACGTCTCTGTCAGATCTGATAATGTACTCACACCTTCCAGGATCCATTTGGGTAATGCTATCTCATTCCTAACTTCAGAAGAGAAAATGATACTAACTCCTGTGACACGTAAGATATCATAACTTCCCTTCTGAAGCAAAGTCACTTCCCTTTTGTAAGAGCTGGGAAATCCAACAGGCAGCAAAATCCCCAGAAGCAACACTATGACAAAGAGAAACCTTATGGTAAGAAATTACAGAGATACTTATCTGAAAAATGGCTTCTGGAGTAGACCTAGTCCTTCTGAAAACTCTTTTTCCTACAATTTGATATCAAAGAGGAATTTTAACTAGGTACT
>NW_005064520.1:0-832 GCF_000277835.1 Geospiza fortis | reverse complement strand
CGATTTGTATCAGCAGGGAAGGAAAAGAATATACCGAGGTGATTGGGTATACCCCGTGTATATCCTCGTTAGCAGTAAATTCAAGCAGTAGGAACAAAGCCTGGCAACCAGAGCCTCCTACAGGATATTGGAGTCAGAAAAGAGAGACAAATTGTGAATGGAACGATAAGATTGGACTTTGTTGGGTCAAAGGCTCCAGAGTTAACCCTTACCAATCCTTGGAGGAATTAAGAGAATATTGGAAGGAACCAGGCAGAACAAACATCAGGTGGAAGGCCCCTGACAGAATTTACTGGATCTGTGGGAAGAAAGCATACAGTGAGTTGTCCCCAAAGTGGAAAGGGTTGTGCGCTTTAGGCATGATACGACCTGTGTTCTTCACTCTCCCCTGATCGAAAAGCGACCTGTTGGGGGCTCGACTGAACAGGGAGAAGTTTAAAAAAGAAATTCCCTGCCATGAGAGGCAGTCAGACATGGGGAGAGGAAGAATGGCCGGCTGAGAGGATAATAGAATATTATGGGCCAGCCACATGGGCACAAGACAGGAGCTGGGGATATAGGACCCCGATTTACCTACTGAACAGACTGATTAGGCTACAGGCAGTGGTAGAAATAGTCTCGAACCACACCTCAGTAGCCCTTGAGTTGTTAAGCCAGCAACACTCTCAAGTGCGGGCTTTTGTGTACCAAAACAGAATAGCATTAGACTATTTGTTGGCCGAGGAAGGGGGAGTGTGTGGAAAATTCAATGAGTCCGAGTGCTGCATTGAGATTTACAATTATGGAGAAACCATCAGAGGTTTATCAGCAGAGATCAAAAAGGTGGCTCATG
>NW_005064519.1:515-832 GCF_000277835.1 Geospiza fortis | reverse complement strand
TCACTGCGCGTGTCATTGGCATGTCCGCGTGTCACTGCGTGTGTCTGTGTGTCACCACACACGTCCCCAGTGTGCTGTGTGTCGCTGCACATGTCCGCGTGTCACTGCAGTGTCCTTAGCGTGTCCGTGTGTCACTGCACGTGTCCGTGTGTCACTGCAGTGTTCTTAGTGTGTCTGTGTGTCACTGCACATGCCATTGGCATGTCTGTGTGTCACTGCATGTGTCCGTGTGTCACTGCAGTGTTCTTAGTGTGTCTGTGTGTCACTGCGCGTGTCATTGGCATGTCCGTGTGTCACTGCACATGTCCCCAGCGTGT
>NW_005064519.1:0-335 GCF_000277835.1 Geospiza fortis | reverse complement strand
GCGCCACACGTGTCCATAGCATGTCCGTGTGTCACTGCACATGTCCCCAGCATGTTGCCGCTGTGTCAGTGTCACCACACACGTGTCCCCAGCCTGCCCGCGTGTCACTGCACACGTGTCCCCAGTGTGTCCGTGTGCCCATACATGTCCCCAGTGTGTCACCACTGTGTCTCTGTCACTGCACACGTGTCCCCAGCGTGTCCGTGTGTCCCCACCGTGTGTACACAGCCCCCCGTGGGTGTCCCCAGGGTGTCCCTGCACACGCCGTGGTGTCCCCATCTCCCACCCGCGTGTGTCCCCACGTGTCCCCTGTGCCGTGTCACTGCCGTGCCCGT
>NW_005064518.1:0-832 GCF_000277835.1 Geospiza fortis | reverse complement strand
GGGTACACCCAGTATTCATGCCACTGGGAATTCCCTTAATGATCTCAGTTTTCCTGTTACACAAGAGATAATAACACTGAGTCATCACCACATTTGCCTGTTGATTGTCGGGGGATAGGGGCAGACATCTACCTGACAGAACGTACAGCTTTCGCAGCCTGAGCCGTGCTCTAAGTGCACAAACTACGTTAGGACATGAATTTTACTGTAGCTGGAAAACTAAGTTGTGGCCAGACTACTGCTGTACAACTCCTTAGTGTGGAATTGCTCCTCCTGATTTACTGCCATTTCAAGTTCCAGAAAAGACACCTTAAAGAAAAGCATCCCACACAAGAGAACTAATTACATAAAGTCCTTTTCATCTGTGAATCCTGAAATGCTAAAAATAAAAGTTTACTGTTCACGGGAGACTAAGCTCCCATTAAAATGGTTCAACTAAAAACCTGGAGAATACATCAGAGGTTACACAAAGCCCAGCAGCTTTAAAGGAAAGAGGAGGGATTTACAGGGTTCAAAGGCAGGAAAGAACAGATGAGGTATGTTAGGACTTATTTTCATTACACTGCATAGTTTGTTTCCAAGAATGCTTTCAACAGAAGCATCCTCTCCATACAAAAGGCAAGTGCCTGTTAGGCTGACAAGCTTGGACACAAGCTGTGTCCCAGCCCGCAGACAGTGAACTGCTACCAGTAGCCTTGGCTCACCACTTCTTGTGTCTGCTTCTGAGACTTTTCTCCACCTTCAGTCCCACAGGGGCTCTACCGTGAGCAGTCAGATCACATCTTCACCTCCCATGTGAAACAAGAAGGAAATAAAAGCACCTTCTGCTTTC
>NW_005064517.1:0-832 GCF_000277835.1 Geospiza fortis | reverse complement strand
GCAAAAGACCGCCAGAGATCTTTGCAGATATTTATTTTGTGCAAAATACTGAATATTGTAAATGGTGCTTTATACTGTCAGTTTTGTAATTATACACTTGAATATGCTTAGAGATGGTGTTCCACACTTGTCAAGGCACAATCTTGCGCTAAGTATGACTGCAAGCATTTCCCTAGTTCAGGCTGAAGTAAATGCTTCAGATAATGTTTCTTTTAAATATTTTTCTTGCATCAACTGTTTCTATTTCTGTCTGTGGAACAAGAAAGCAGAGATTGTGCTGCCCCAGCTTATTTTTGCTTTTGAAATCTTTGATCCAGAGATTTGGTTCTCCTCACTTCCTGATCCTCCTTTCTTTTCTTCACTACACAGGCACAAATTATGTCCTACCTCAAGTTATTCTCCCTGATGCCAGACTTTGCTGTCAACCTCGAGAGCTCTTTGCAGTGCACTGAAAGATCTCATGGTCACAGGATCCAAACTGATACTGACACAGAGCTCTTATAGCAAATAATTCCTTCTGTGATCACACAGGTGACAACACCTTTGGTGTACTCTTGAAAACTCTGCCTCTGTGATTCCTGGGATCTAAGACTGTGGAACACCCAGCATGGCCATTTTCAGTGGTGCTTCTCCAGCAATCTGCGGGACTTGGTGAACAATCTACAGGGAGCACTGAAGGAAAACACTTTGTTGGAGTGTGGAGAGTGTCATTACTTGATCACATGCTTTGAGTGCTCCTGGGATTCTGCAGAGTTGCAGAACACAGCATCCCATAAGCTCTGGGGCAATGAATCCTGTGGTAGGGGTGTCCTTCTTCATTCACAGCTCTACA
>NW_005064516.1:0-832 GCF_000277835.1 Geospiza fortis | reverse complement strand
GTTTTATGAACACCTGCTTTCCACCGTGCTCTGCCCCTGTCCAGCTCTTAGGTAATCATGTCAGATGCATATATGAGAAGTCTCCAGTGGAAGTTGAAAGGATGCAGAATTGCTTGGTAAATAAGAGATTAGCACCCCTCTCTGTGGTGATATTGAGCAGACTTTCTACTTTCGAAGAAGAAATTGTCTTTAAAGAAGAGAATATGCATAACGAGTGCATTTTATACTGCCGGTACTTTCTTAATTTACTGAAAATAATTTATCCTTCCATTCAATTTGCATGTAATTCAGAAGCCATGGATCCTGGTGTCATAATAATTACAGTAGAAGTGACTGAAATAATGCATAATAACTGCAGTTTTAAAAGCCTGTGCATAACTCACTAGCTGTCTGTGGAGTGTAGACGCATAATCAGAGCTGTTTCATGTTTAACTCATTTAGTTTGTGTGTTAGCTAGTTAGCTGATTACTGGAATAGCTGTGGCCTCAGAAGATCTGTCATTTTAAGGTTTTGTGAATAACTGAAATACCTCTGTGATACCTGATACTCATGAATGTTTATCTACATTCTGTTTTTGTCAAAAGACTTCTTTATCTGCAACATGCTCACAAGTACATGAAGCGTTTTTTTACTCCCTAGGGACATGATAAAGATGAGCACCTTTATAGATAAATGCAGCTTTAGCATGAATTTCATTTTACAAGGATATGCCAGCATATTTGGACCTGCTTATGTAGACGCACTTGCACTGGAAATATAAATCCATCTTGTATGAAAGTGTGTCCTGCCACCCCTTTGTGCTTTCCATGTGGTGTAGTTGATGTCTGGCATT
>NW_005064515.1:0-832 GCF_000277835.1 Geospiza fortis | reverse complement strand
GGGGGGGGGAGAGAAGGAGGAGCTGTAGTTGTATTTAAGACACTTTGTTAACAAAGACACTCTGTAGTGAAAACAGGGGTCAAGGTGAGAACAGGGAGCCCTATCCAAAATCAGATAATTTATAACTCCTTTACTGCTGCTCTAAAGAGGATCCAAGTCCCTTCTGCATCAGCTTCACCTGTCCACCTTTGAGATATGTCACTTCTGCAAGTGTGATCCAGGAGCCTAATATTTTGCAAACACTTGGTGATATTTTCACCCTTTCTAGCCAAAGTCTCCCAGATTCCTGATCCATTTTTTTTCCCAACCTCTTATTAAAAACCTTTAATTAAAGGTTTCTATATGCCTTGCACCTCAATGCACCTCTTATTAGTAGATGTTAACTGAGTGCATGTTTCTCATTTGCATCCATAGCTCCAAGTCAGCACTTTCATTTTCAAGCCCTGCTGGGTATAACATTTAAGACCATCAAAGCCCTGTATTTATGAGGTGCACTGCTGGAGAAAAAATAAGATGTGAAGGTCGGGGTTAGATTAGGTCTTGTGCACAAGGTGACTCAGAGAGTGTGGCTGAGCCCGTATCACCTGGATTTCAGCCTAGCTGGCTGTCATGCCTGACTGACAGGAACCACATTCAGATCTTCTGTGAATTTGTAACACAAACAGCACAGCTGCTTATTGCATTGATTGTATTGGAAGCCTGATTTGCCTGTAATTGCTCCAACTCAATATGCCATTCTGTTCTGGATGACAGGATGAATGATGTACAACCTGAATTCAGCCCTGTGTCACTGCCTTTAATGACAGGTTTTTTGTTTTGTTTTGTTTCATTT
>NW_005064514.1:0-832 GCF_000277835.1 Geospiza fortis | reverse complement strand
AAAACCCTAGCAATGAAACCCCTCTGTGATAGGTGAATCGAGAATTGATTTGGAAAGGGTAAAACTATCTAGACAGGCATGTACTGAACTGTAGCATAAATTCATAACCTTTCACCACCAATAATCTTGAAGTTCTTTGTACATTTAACTGATGAAAATTGGACATCACAGAAATGGAACCACTCCATGACAGAACAGTTTAATACAAGTCTATGCAATAGCATTCCATCTTTGGAAAGGTAGAAGCTTGGGGTGAAATCCAGCTTCTAGTGAAAACAGGTGTTTCAGCATTGCCTTCCTCTGGGCCCAAATCACTCCTAGGATCTGATGTTACATTTGTAGGACTTTAGCCACAGGTGTGCAGCAGCCCCCGTGTCTGCAGGAGATGGGGAGAAGACCCAGGCAATTGGGACTGCACCATCACCCATTTAGGAGAGCCCATCCTGGGTGAGACTGCCCTAGAAATGCCTTTTGCCCCTGTGGGAGGTGCATAACTGAGGGTCTCCTGGGTGTGCTGCACCCAAAGCAGCAGCCTATGGTTTGCTTCTGGGGTTTCTGTTTCCTCTGTCTTCTCCCAGGAAATGCATTAAAGCAAACTGCATGTGGGGACTCTGCAGAAGGGACCACACCAGGCTAAGGAAATGGAAACCCTGGATTACATTATCCCCAGATTTGCCAGCAGAAAGGCAAATCTGACTCCTCAGGGGCATCTGGGGAGGGACAGATACTGTCTTTGGAGATTTCATTGCTGTGAGTGGAATGGTTCATTACCATGGAGTCTTATTTAGCAAATCTGTGGCATATAAAGTGGTACTGAAAAGGTCATGCTGTT
>NW_005064513.1:0-833 GCF_000277835.1 Geospiza fortis | reverse complement strand
ATTTCTCGGCGCCGCTTTTCCCTCCCTCGGCATCCTTCCTGCGGATTTTTAAATCTTTTCGAGGTGAAAAGGGAACTCAGCTCGTTCCGGGATCCGGGCGGCAGGATTCCTGCGAAGGAAAAATAAAATTCACCCAATTCCTCCTTTTCCTCACAAAAACGGCCCTGGGAAAAGCTGGGAGGAGAAAAGCTTTGAAATTTCATTTTTCCCCTTTTTCCTTTTTTTTTTTCCCCTTCTTTTATTTTTTGGAGGAGGCCAAGAGCGTCACCTGCACCGTGAGTGCGGTTTGGGGCCAAAAACGGGGATTTGGGGAAAAACGGGGGAAAAATGGGGAAAAAATGGGGAAAAATGGGGGAAAAAAGGGGAAAAATGGGGAAAAAATGGGGACAAATGGGGAAAAATGGGGAAAAATGGGGGAAAAATGGGGAAAAAATGGGGGAAAAACAGGGGAAAAATGGGAAAAAATGGGGAAAAAACGGGGAAAAACGGGGAAAAAACGGGGAAAAAACCGGGAAACGTCTCCTCCGTGCTGGGGTCATCCCAAGGATTTGGGACGCAGAAAAAACCCCAAATTTTTCCTTTTCTTTGATCTCAAATTCCGGTTTTTAACTTCTGGATTTCCGAGCCGTGTTGGTGCTGCCGCTCTCCCCGTTTGTGTCAAAGAGAAAAAAGGGAAAAAAATGAAAATTAGAAAGGGAAATAATAAGAAAAATCACAGAGAGAAGGGGAAAAAAAAAGGGATGGAATTGGCTGCTCGGCTCCCGGGAGGTTTTGGGAATTCTTGGGATTCCCAATTCTCTTTAAAATGGGAAAAAAAAACCCAAAAAAAACCA
>NW_005064512.1:0-833 GCF_000277835.1 Geospiza fortis | reverse complement strand
AACATAGTACATAAAGGGAAAGCACTACACTGTTCTTTTTTCAAAGCACTGGGTTTGGTTTTTTGTTTGCTTCAAACAAGATGTAGAGCCTAAATATAAGTGTGTAAGCTTAAAATGGAGTGAAAAGTTACTTGTTTCACTGAATAAAAAAAGCTGTACTTCTCCAAGAAGGATGCAAGGATTTCTCCTCTGAGGGTGATTACTCAAGGAATTCATACTGACATTAGATATAAATCCAATTGTTGAGCAATTTCTTAGTGAGATAAACTGTTGTAAACAAATAGATGGTAAGGGGCTTTATGTTTTTGACTACATTTGTGAGATAGTAATGGAAAGTGGCTCTGAATGAATGCTTTTACAGTATTGGGGAGTTTGCTTTTACAGCATGTTTTCAAAAATCACATGCTCTGATGTAGTGCTTCAGTGTTTGTATCGGTACTGCTCTGCCCTGATGAGATGGGTAATTTGTACTGCTTCCCTTGCTACGTTGAGGTGGGGGTAAAGAAACCAAAACCAAAAATTACTTTTACATCTAACTCCTTTCTCCAGCTGTGCAATTTGGTTGACTACGAATATTAAAATTAGAAAATTAGAAAAATCAAAACTAGAGAGAGATGAACAGAATAGTTGTTAGTGTGGTTTCATCTTTAAAGGGATCAGGGATGGTGACTGAATTCTAGCTCTTACCTATTTTTGTTTGTTTTAAGCAAGTCTAACTGACGACAGTAGGTCCTAGTACTCCTATGATAGTGATAAATGTTAGAGCCCTAACGGACAATCAAACTTCAGGAGAACAAAGTTGCATCTTTGCCAACTTCACAGGGGGTAGATTT
>NW_005064511.1:0-833 GCF_000277835.1 Geospiza fortis | reverse complement strand
AAAATAATACAATAGTTTAAGATCTTTCTAAAACCATTTTATATCAACACATAGCTTAATTATTACAAATTAGTAGAGTAGAAAATGTTTTTCAAGAAAAACTAAGCGCATTCTTGGTAGTAAAATAGGCAAAACGAGATTGTAATTTAAATTGTAGTTTTAAAATTAGATAACAAATATAGAAATTAAAATTAATGAATTCCCACATTAGCTGTTCAAGAGGGCTGTGGCTGTACCCTTCACAGTGCTCAAGAAAGGTGTGATCATGAGACTTTATCAAGAAAGGAAATGGATGGAACTGAATTACTTAACCAGATGAATGCATTTGGAACAGAATGTGAAATTGTTTGAACTTTAAGGGTTTACAGTGATCACAGGTACTAGTGGTTACAGCCACTAAAACTTTGCATAAAAGCAGTTCTGACTAGAGAATGACAAGATGGGGAAGAAACACAGCATACTCAAACCACAAAAGCAAGGCCAAGAAGCACCTACTTGTTTCAGCAGACTGTTAATTAATTACTGCGCCAAAAAACCACCACATTCCATTAATGTAAATCAAAGTATACTTCAAAAGCTGTAGCTAGAGACAGTTTTTAATAACCAGGGGGGAAAATATCTTGTGACAAATTAACTACTTAACTGGAATCTGGAGAACATAAGTTCCCAAACAAGCAGTTATGACAAAAGTCTGAATTTATGGAAAGACTGTAATATTGCCCATGTTATCAAGAACTAAACAACACCTTCTGACCTCTAATCTGGCTGAACTAAATCAGATTTGAAAAGGGTATTTCAGTTATTTAAATGCCACTTTATTATTCAGCCTTTTT
>NW_005064510.1:0-833 GCF_000277835.1 Geospiza fortis | reverse complement strand
TTTTTTTTTCAGTCAACCAGAGCAGGCTCCTCTAATAAATTATCATCAATATTTTATTAGTTTTTATATTATAAAGAAGAAAAAACTACTAGCCTTTAATTAAGGTTCCATCATTTCTGTTGCATTTTAAATTTTTAAATTTTGCTGTAGAGTATCATATTTGCATATAAATAATTGAATTCCTTTTTACTGTTAAACCAGACAACTTCTCTCTTGATTCCATCATTTAACCAAAAGAACAATATATTTTCATCTTTAATTGGCAAAATGCCTCAGGTGAAAATTTTCCAGTTTAGCTTTACTTGTGTTAAATACCAACTCCCACTACAATGTGAATCCCATTGCTAAAAAAGACAGATAGATAGACAGTGCCCATTCCTTCAATAAAGGAGATGAACTATTCTTTTGCAGTGTACGTCCTTTATTTATTAGAAGGCTAAAGTGACTGAGCAGTTCCAATAGCCTCATTGTCTGGATACAGAGTCAGGCTAATCTGATGAGTACATGTTCAGTCAGGTATTATTCTTGATTTGCTGTCAAAACAGGTAGATGGTCCTTCTGACAAAAAAAAGAGGATATCTTATTAGGAGGTGTAATGTGCCTTAATATAACATGAATAGATACCAAGTGGATGTGCTCTCTCTCTCCCATTGATTACTGGGGTATAAAAGAGCTTGGGCTTAACTTTTGGCCTTTGGATGGTGTCATGAATTTACCCTAGACAAGAAGTAAACCCCACATAGGCACTTGCCAATTGCTCACTTTGCTCTAGTGGGATAGGGGTGAGAAAAATAAAAAATGGAGAGAAAGACAGTTTGATAGGTAAAGCAAAA
>NW_005064509.1:0-833 GCF_000277835.1 Geospiza fortis | reverse complement strand
TACCTTTTCATTTTCTTGAAGCACTTCATACAGAGCCTTCCTCCTTTCTTCAGCCACTTCTTTCCAATACTGAGATGAAGGATCTCCTGAATTTAAGAGGCTACATTTAGTCTGTGGTAAGACTGACTTCTTAAGAGCACTTTAAGATATCTAACTTGTATACAAGTGTTCTATGAGCTGTGACGCTAAAAATCCACTCCATATAGTGTTTTCAAAGATTCGTTGTAGAACTACAACTAGTGACACAAGCTTACAGGAAACAGGTCCTACACTGCATTAATGGCTGTACAGTGCCTTCAGGAAGGTGCCTCAAGCATGGCAGCAGGCTCTGCAAGATGGCCACATTTGCAAATGCCACTCTGAATGTGCACTTTGTGGAAGGCAGAAGTGTTACTTCCAAGTCACTGTCCACACTGGTTCTAAGAAACTGCACAAACAACACGCTGCGGCAGAACAGGCTTTCATTTCGACCTAATTATTAGTCACTGGAAAACTTACAGCCCAGCCAAAATAACAAACTACAAGACTCCTTAACACTGCTGCACACAATGCTTCTCAGCTTCTGGTTATCACAAACTCGTTCTTAAACACTAGACATCTATATTTAATACAGAGGATAAGTACCATCAACTCCTCCTAGACATCATGAAAAACCCAAAAAGCCCTTATCTAAATGACAAAGGAAATATGTTTCAAGTAGCACTCCAACCGCAGCACAGCATTCAAAGTGCAAGAAAACATTTCAGGAATTACCACATACCTTTCATCATGAGATCTTCAGCTTGAATGACATCATTCTCATTCTCTTGCTCCTTGTCCACAGACACCTCAGC
>NW_005064508.1:0-833 GCF_000277835.1 Geospiza fortis | reverse complement strand
GTCTGTGTGTCTATGTGTCCATGTGTCTGTGCGTCTGTGGGTGGAGACACTCATGGAACATGGCTCTTCTGCTCACACAAAAAGGGTGATAATCCTCCATATGGAAAATGGAAGTGAAAACAACTCATAAAGGACTGGATACAGTTCTTTTAGTCATATTTTGAGGCAAAAGGGCTAGCTTCTGGTTAGGCTATATGATAATCCCTTGTTCCAGAGACATAACTGCATTTAGCAGACTGTACTAATACTATACCTGGTAAAACCTGCAATATTAGTAGACAGATTTTTTCTTTATATGTTACTGTTGGACTGGAACTATGTGACAACATTACTTTGATGTTCATGAGAAAACAGGTTTTTTACAGGTCCAATTAAGTTAATCCAAACTTCTCTGAGACAGAGAGATGCATTGTACCAAGCAGAGGATATGAAATTCAAACCTTCATTTGAATGCTGAAGAACCAAATCTAAATAAAAAACTCCCAATTTAAGTACCTTGCATGTTTAGACCTACTTTGTTAAAGTCTTCACTGAATTGTCTTATCTGTGTTTAGTGCTAATGATTGTTAAACTTAAAATTAAACATGTACAAAATTATTTGGACATGTTAAACAGATACAAGTGTAAAATTATTTGGACATGTTAAGCAGATACAACAGATACAGCGGATGAAAGTACATTCCAGTGCAGTGAATCTGCATTTCAAGGCTGTAGAGTTGTTCATTTGGAGGCTGAACTGCAGGATGCATCCAATGTAAAAGGAGGACAAGTCTTTCTTCCATTCTCTACTGGATGAGGGGATACTGTGAGAGATAAGTCTCAAAACTGATTCT
>NW_005064507.1:362-833 GCF_000277835.1 Geospiza fortis | reverse complement strand
AGAGTCTGATAAAAAACAGTAGAAAAATCTAAAGGGAATATTACTGACACAGCCACTGGAGACTGGGCTACCTCTGGAGAAACTCTGGCATCATGCCAGGAGTGGGGAACAGCTGAGGTTTGGATTTTACCTCCAGGTGAACCTGAGGAGCAGCTTGCTCTACAGTGAATGCCACAGCCACGACAGGGATCAGGGAAAGGAGAAGGCTCTCTGGTCTTGAGGTTCCAACAGGGAAAGGCTTATTCCAAGTAAAGGGATCAAGAACAAGGAGCCTTGGGCACTACTGTGCAAAGGGGTTTTATACAGATGCAAATTGGGGGGGGGATACAAACAGGTAACCAATAGGGAATCCTCAGGGGAGGAGTGAGGGGATTACATCCAGTGTCTGGGGCCAATTGGGGCAGGAGGGTGGAGAGGATGGGTCATGTGGGCCAATGGAGCTTTGAGGAATAGGGGAATTCCAAAAGGGCG
>NW_005064507.1:0-239 GCF_000277835.1 Geospiza fortis | reverse complement strand
GGGACAGCTTTAAGGGGAGTAAAACCCAGGGGTAAACCAACTCAGGGAAAACAGGGGGGTACAACAGAACGAACCACTTAACAAGGAATCAATAAAATAAATTCAAACCACAACAGATTACTGAATATTGTAACAATGAAATGCTTCGTTTAAAAACCTATATCACCAGTGTGTGTAATGTATTGTATTTAATATTTGTATATTATTTAAGATATTAATGTACATTTAGGCATTATTGA
>NW_005064506.1:0-833 GCF_000277835.1 Geospiza fortis | reverse complement strand
CCTATTTGTCTGCTGCTCCTGCATTTTGAGATACATTTCAGCTTCACCAGCTTTAATTTGAAGGTTAATGCCAGTAAAAGTTCTGGAGTTAAGAAAAAGCTGAAGACTGTGTGGTAGTAGAAGAGCTTTACAGCACTAGGGTATTGTAAGAAGAATGTGAAAATGGAAGCAAATGGAAGATAAGAGTAAGGTGTGATAATTAAAGGAGAAGTTAAAAATAAATAGTATTTTATGCAGGCAGGTAGCAGTTGAATGTTCCAGGATGAAGTGGGTGAGAGTATGTCTCAGAGGACTTTAAACTGATGGTTCCTGCATTATAATGACTTTTAGATGTCCTCAAGGTTTGCTGGATCTTCCAAACTTGAGTCCTCTGTTTCTTGCAAACTTACCCCTAAATTTGCTAAATTATTTTCATTTGGTAAGTCATGGATGTGGATTCTGTTTCCTTCAGAGTTGTTCAAATTGAATCAGTTTATCATTAGGCTACTGAGAAACCTTTTATGATTGTATTTCTGTGATAGTTACACTAAACGAGACACTCCATGTTTAGATTTCTATGATTATTTGCTTTGCTAGACAAAACAAACACATTAGCATATGGTTCAACTTCAGGTTTCGGAAGACATTCTGCCATGGCTCTCAAATTGTTGAGCTACTATGTAACATTTTAGGATCCATAAATGTTTCCTAACAGGAAACTTCTCTGCAGGGTTGTGGTTTAAGCCCAGCTGGTATTTGATCACTGCACAGCCACTCACTCAATCAACTTGGAAGGGTGATAGTGTGAAAACTCATGGGTTTGAGATGACAGTTTAACAGGTAAAGCAAAAGCT
>NW_005064505.1:0-833 GCF_000277835.1 Geospiza fortis | reverse complement strand
CAGGACATGGCCATCCCTTACAGGACACCTCCCACACCACCACGCTGGCACTGACCATCACCACACACCAACTTCAGTTCTCATGCTGACAAATGGGGAGCAGGGAAGAAATTCAGGATGCCACAAACAGGAGTGCCAGAAGGAAACCCCAGGCAGCACAGAAGGAAGGTTATTAGGGTTATTTCAATTTCTGCTTTATGCTGCTTTTTTCACTCTGGGCAAGGAGTGAGTTTGGGGTTGGTGGTTTTTCCTGCCAAAGGCCCAGCAGACACTGTGTTATTCACCAGGTCCCCATCAGGGCAGAGTATGTTTCATCCCTGTCCGTACTTCAGAGCCAGTTTTGTCTGGGTAGAGTATCTGTGACACACATAGGAATTGTTCATTTAAATACAGCAGCTCTGGTGGGGTGGAATGTTTTTCCCAGTGTAAGCATCTTGGACCCAAGATGTGTCTGTGCTCCTGACTTCAGGCTGGGAAGGGGAAGAAGAGCTGAATTTGTGCTACAGGCAAAGTCTGTGTCCGAGATCACAGAGAACAGCACAATCTGGGCGGTGATTTCTGGTTCAGTGTAGGAGACTCTACCAACACAGAGCATTGAGCAGCATTGTCCTGTGGTTGTTTTCCATTCTGGCACTCTAAAATGCAGCAAGACACAGGGGGGTTTTTGTGGCACTTTGCATTTTTGATTTAGGGAATTTGAAAAATACTTGTCTTGAGGCTGAGCCTGAAGTTATGATCTTGGCATGTCCATACCACTAAATTCCCGTGGATAAAAGCAGAAACATCTGGATTCATGAGTGGATGTTGGCTAAATCCACCAGAAAAAAAAAAAA
>NW_005064504.1:0-833 GCF_000277835.1 Geospiza fortis | reverse complement strand
CCCCCCTTTCCTAGCTGTTAGAATACGTGAGAGGAAATTTAAGCTGATGAGCCAGTAGGAATGTATCACCTCTTTATATGACTGAAAGAAACATTCTGGTTCCAATCTGGAGCATGTGAACATAATTCATGGGCTTAAATTCCTGCAGTTTGATAATTCAGGATGAAAATCCTGGTTTTGCCAAAGTCAGTAGCAAAATTCTTACTGATTTGAATGGGGTAGAATCAAACCTAGAGAGTGACGACAAGGCACCTCTGTTCAGCGCGTTGGTCTCCCCTGTTATCTGTGCAACACATGGAGTTTGTTGATAACTTAATAGGAATAAAATATTCAGTGACATTTTTTATCTGTGTCTGCATATGCACTGCAGCTGGATGAAGAAGTCATCATTCCAGGATCCTAACTTTTTGTCTGATCACAAATTACCAGCCAAGGCAGTGGTTTTCATCACTTTTATTCTATTTTTCCTAAACGTGCAATGGATCAGTTTAGGAATGCAAGCTGCATTTTGTAACTAGCTCACAAATAGCCTGCTCATGTCTGCCTTGATCCAAGAGAGAACTTAAACCTGGCCCCAGAAGGGGTTACATAAGATTTAAAATATTTCCTTGTATAGTGACCTGTGTGTGCTGGCTGGACACAACAATTCACTCATCCCAGCATCACTAACAGACCTCACAGTTCCCTCACAGGATCCAAGAATGGGAAGGTTGTACAGGGAAGAGTGGTAACTTGTCTCCATCAATGGCCTACAGCAGATATATAGGGGAGGGTTGTAAAACAGGGCATTGAAACAATTCAATAACACTCCCCTGATCCCCAGCAGCCTGAGG
>NW_005064503.1:0-833 GCF_000277835.1 Geospiza fortis | reverse complement strand
ACCCTTCTAGGACTGGAGAAATAAACTATATCATGTGACTGGTTAGCTCAAAATGTGAAAATCTGTGACATGTTTACTTGTTGCTAAATCAATACATCTACTGGATTTTGAGCTTTCCTAGGGCATACAGAGCTGATCAGGAACTAGAAAATTGTGCAGAAGTGGGCTAGTCATCCTAAAATGTCTGTTCTATTTGAATTTAATTCTATTTAAAAATGCCTTCATGCATATAAGAAAAGAAGTCACTAGAGGTATTGTAAGACATCTCTGCATTTGGCAAGTAAACTCAGTAGTATTATCTATGGATAAACCTGCTTGATGTTTCCCATCATCAAATGCTTTTTAACCTTACTTTTTAAGTTGCTTTTAATTTTCAAGGTAGGACTAAAACTTTCCATGCCATAGCTTTGCCTCAGGTTGTGTTTTATATTTTATATTTGGAAAAAATCAGGCTTGTCTGAGGATGAGATAATAATTCTGTCAATTCTTTCCATTTGGGAAGTTTTACTGTTCTATGCTTTAATGAGGCTTGAAGTTTGTCTTTTATGTACACCTCATGATTATCTGCCCCAATTCACCTTTGAGATGCTGTAATTTACAAACAGCTGTGGAACTTTTCAGAGCTCAACAGTCTGTTATTCCTGATTGGCAGTCAGTTCCTTCCTTGTGCCTAGGAAGAGCTGGAATTAGCAGATGTGTTTTCCATAGCATATTTGGGTATATTTCCTTCATCTGGTCCACTTAAATTAATGCTCCTCTTGAAAATGATACCTCATGTGTAGTCTGGATGCGAGTACTTTGTTCAAGTTTGGATACTGGGACAGAAAAAAAAA
>NW_005064502.1:0-833 GCF_000277835.1 Geospiza fortis | reverse complement strand
CCCAAAACAATGGGATTTACCCCAAAAATGACGCAGGAACCTGGAAACGCCGCAGGAACCCCAAAACCAGCAGGATTTAACCCAAAAATGGTGCAGGGACCATAAAATGGCTCACGTGGCTCACCTGGGTTCACCTGTGTCACCTGTGTCACCTGTCTGTGACACACCTGGGGCACACCTGGGGCACACCTGGGGCACACCTGGGGCACACCTGGGCTCACCTGGCTCACAGGTATGTTCAGGATGTCTCACCTGGCGATCGCCTGGCTCACCTGGGGCACACCTGGGCTCACCTGGCTCACAGGTATGTTCAGGATGTCTCACCTGGCGATCGCCTGGCTCACCTGGGGCACACCTGGGCTCACCTGGCTCACAGGTATGTTCAGGATGTCTCACCTGGCGATCGCCTGGCTCACCTGGGGCACACCTGGGCTCACCTGGCTCACAGGTATGTTCAGGATGTCTCACCTGGCGATCGCCTGGCTCACCTGGGGCACACCTGGGCTCACCTGGCTCACAGGTATGTTCAGGATGTCTCACCTGGCGATCGCCTGGCTCACCTGGGGCACACCTGGGCTCACCTGGCTCACAGGTATGTTCAGGATGTCTCACCTGGCGATCGCCTGGCTCACCTGGGGCACACCTGGGCTCACCTGGCTCACAGGTATGTTCAGGATGTCTCACCTGGCGATCGCCTGGCTCACCTGGGGCACACCTGGGGCACACCTGTGCTCATCTGGGACACACCTGGGACACACCCGTGTCACACCTGTGCTCACCTGGGGCTCACCTGACTGACAGGTATCTTCAGCTGGGCCGCGATGTCACACCTG
>NW_005064501.1:0-833 GCF_000277835.1 Geospiza fortis | reverse complement strand
TTTTTTTTTCCCATTAAAGGAATGAAGATAGAAAATAGCTAAAATTTTTTCAGCAAGACATTTCATACAATAGTATGAACTCTCCAAAAGTAATACAAAGGTATAATATAACCTGTCTTTGAACACCTTTTTTTTCCAGAATAGTCTTCTGCCCTTGTTAAAAAACATATATTCACCATTATTTCCCACTGTTTGACAGATTTCTGTCCTTGTCATTCAAAGGTGCCTCTTCAAACTAAAGGTTGAAAGAAGTTTGCTGAGAAAAATGAAAAAGATAAATTGAGATGGAGCTGAAATTAGGCATGCCTGTTGAAACCACTTACAAGATTGAACTCAGGACAGCTTCCTCATCATACAATCAGATACAACAGATTTTGTTCCGTGCAAAACTGATTTGCCAAATATAATTCTATACAAAAATACATCATGGCTAAAAGATAGACACCGAAAGGGTTGAAACACCAAACTGTGTTCTATAAAACACATATACAAGAGCACATAGGGGATGCTATCCAGCTTCATTTTAAAAATAAGGATGTAAATCTAAAATTACAGTCCTTTTCAGATCTCCATGATATTCTGCAAGACTTCCTTGCTTTATGCTGATGAAACCACAGCACAAAGCTGACATGACTGACTATTCAATAACCCCAAACTCATATTTCATGCACTCAATGTTGTTTTTTCCCAGCATTTTTCAATGCCAGAACATGATAAGAATATCACAGGTACTCTGCAGAACTTTGCAACTGCCCCTCAGGTGATTTCTGGATATTATTTTAGTCAGTAACTGATTTTCATGTAGTAGTAGTAGTAGTAGAAGGAGGAGTAGT
>NW_005064500.1:0-833 GCF_000277835.1 Geospiza fortis | reverse complement strand
CCTGGACCACCCCTTCTGAAGGCACCTGCACTCAGGTCAGCTTGAAGTGCTCAGCCTGCAGGTTGGCAAAGGTAATTCCAAAACACCTTCAGGAGCCCTATTCTGCATTACCAGTTCACACATTTTTCAGTATTTCAAGTTTTCACTTCCTCAGGGCAATTGAAATCTTGCAGTTTTTCTCATTAGAGCCTGCTAGCATGGGAGCACAAGATGAGAGGATGTAGCAAGTCAGTGATTGTGGTGGGGCTAATGGACAATAACTCACTAAAAGCTCTTTTAAGCTGCTTTTGCAACTCTGAGCTGAAAACCTGAACAAACCAGTTTGCAACCACACACTTCCCTCAGACAGACCCTGCTCTGCTGATCCAGATGCTTTCCTACATATGTCTGTATGTGTTTCAGTTCTGAGACAAAATGTTATCTGCCAACTATCTAAAAGGATAAACACATCAGGGAAGAAGGACTGGGCAATATTTAAAGAAAGTCAGCTCTGTTATATTCAGCTTCTTTTCTAAGGTATGTCTATGTTCTCTTCCCTCTTACTCTTTTCCACCAGAATCTGTAACATTTATTTGCAACTCTACATAAATAAAATCAAAAGATGGGGAACATTTATGTATGTTATTTGGTAAGCTGGTTACATATGCCTCCCTAGAACAACATAGAGATATACCTGAAAGATTTCATCATTACTTCATCATTGCTAAGCACTGAAATGATGCAAAAAAGAAGTGAAGGTCAGAGAGTTAGAGAATAGTTTGGATTGGAAAGAAACTTTAGGATCACCTAGTCTGATGTTTCAGTGGCCCCTGCCATGGGCAAGGACACCTTTC
>NW_005064499.1:621-833 GCF_000277835.1 Geospiza fortis | reverse complement strand
GGGGGCGGAGCTTTAGGGGCGTAATTGGGGCATTTTTGGGGTTTTTTATATTTTTTTCTTCTTTTTAAAAACTTTTTGTGGCGTTTTTTGGCTTTTTCCCCTTCGTTCCTTTTCAGTTTTCACTTTTTTTGTCGCTTTCGTGTCTTTTGGGGCCCTTTAAACCTCAGAATTTTAATTTATTTTCAATTTTTTGATTTCTTTTTTCTATTTTT
>NW_005064499.1:0-525 GCF_000277835.1 Geospiza fortis | reverse complement strand
GTCAAAACTTCAACTTAATAATTTCCAATTTCTGTCAATTTCCACTTCAAGAATTGAATTTTGAATTCTTAATTTCTGTCAATTTCAACTGAAAACTTGAAAATTCAAATTTAAAATCCCCAACTTCTGTCGATTTCCACTTAAATCTCCTTAATTTGAATTTTAAAACTCCCAATTTCTCTAGATTTCTACATAAAATTTCCAATTTCTGTCAATTTCCACTTAAACCTTTGAAAATTTAAATTTAAAATCTCCAATTTCTGTCGATTTCCACGTAAAAATTGAATTTTAAATTCCTAAATTCTGTCGATTCCCACTCAAACCTTCAAACATTGAATTTGAAATGCCCAATTTCTCTTAATTTTCCACTTCAAATTCAAATTTCTGGGGATTTCAACTCCTTTAAATTCCCATTTTAATTCAAAGATTTTTAATTTTAATTCCCATTTCCCCCCTCCCCCTCTCCCTTTAAATTTTTGGGGATTTTTGGGGATAAAAAACCTGAAAAATTCCAGGTATTTTTTT
>NW_005064498.1:0-833 GCF_000277835.1 Geospiza fortis | reverse complement strand
TTTTTTTTTTCCAAATGTAAACATTGTTCCTCTCACAGGGAAATTCAAATCCTCACCTGAGTTTAGGAGTTCCATAACAATGAGCAGGCAATGAGATGACAGTTTGGTAAAGTTTAATGAGGATAATTATTAATAAAAACCAGCTAACATGCCCTGAAAAAGCTTTCTGTTGGGCTTTGTGCGATCATTTGGCCTAATTATTTTTGATGTTTTGCCCATCAAATAACGAATGTGCAGCTTGTGAAATGTCAGACATAATTAGAACAAATAAAGCTGTAGCATGAACATCCAAAAAGCCTCCAAAATCTATTAGCAAAAATTCTCCTTAGGAGCCATTTGCACAGCACCAGCAGCAGCATTTCACAGGTAGGAGAGTTGGCACAGAGATAAGAGACAAATTTTGAAGTCAAACAAAAGTTCTTGAGAGATTACAGACAAGTGATAGTGCTCTGTGCTTTGTTAATGGTATCCATTTATGGATCTTAGATAAGTGCCTTAATTTCACTGGGATTCAGGGATAAAACAGGGCCACATGAATAAGATTTTTAAATTTCTCTTATCATCCCCTATAGAGTAACATATGTGGCATCCCTGCTAAGTTAAATAATGATTTCCTGAGTCACTGTTGGAGGCAGTTAAAGGTGTAGAATCCATGTGTGCAATAGAGGGCACTGAACTCACTGCCTCAATCAGCATTGCTCTGTGTTTTCTGCATTGCTCTGGGGTTACAGCTCCAAGGCTCACACGTTGCTTAGAGGATTCTCCTTCTTTCCTCTCTTCAGAAATGTTCAAGACAGCATCCCTTCCCAGTGAAGCAGAAATTTGCTCATTTG
>NW_005064497.1:0-833 GCF_000277835.1 Geospiza fortis | reverse complement strand
TTCCCTCTCAGAAATGGGAACTAGACATCTTGACAGTGTAACCTAAGCTGCAAATGCAATTTCAGTCAGATGTAGAATGCTGAGCAATCAATACAGTCAAAAGCTACACTGGACATGGAAAATTACTGGCTATGAGTCAAGTATGATAAATGCATTCATCTGGGAGAGCACCTAGAATTTACTATGCCAAAAATGGGTTCTGCAAGCAGTAGTAGGAAAATATTTGACTTCTGTAAAACAGACTCTGAGGGAAAATAGAATGATTTGAGGAAAACTCCGTAACATCTGAAAGGTCTGTACTGGAAAGTAGAGATATGTAAGTGTGGAGTAACCTATACCCAAAAGCCATACTGAAAACCTAAAATGTGTGAGAAAGGAATATAAGCAATTGTAAAAGAATTGTAGCTTATTATAATTAAGAACACACTGAGAATATGAAAATGCAGAGTAAAGAAAGTGACTGAACACTATCATTTAGTAGTAATGCAAGAGAATTAGAATTAGAAGTAGCATAAAGAATGAAACAGAGAGAACCAGTAAACTGGTGACAGCAACCAGGAAAAGAAGAATTTCTAATTGGAAGAAGAAGCAGAGAAAAACAGAACCTAATCACCACAGAAAAAGGCCTAAATGTATAGTATTATGGCTGAAAATAAGGTGTGAGATGCTTGTTCCTTATAGAAGATAATTATAAGTGAGGGGGGTTTTGAGAGTCAAGAGGCTAAATTGTGTAAGAAAAAGACACACAATGAAAGAGAAAACTAGAACTAAAGTTGTTTATAATCCCAACCACATCTGTTGCTGTGGTTTGGGTTTCCACAGGAACACTCTCT
>NW_005064496.1:0-833 GCF_000277835.1 Geospiza fortis | reverse complement strand
CATTATCCCACTGGCTAGTTTTTAGCATTGGTTCACAATTTTGGACCGGTACATGGGCTGTTTTTCTGATATTCTTGGCTATATATCCAAGATGGCATTTCCATAGTCATCTATTTTCAAACAACAATGTGATATATTAAATTTTCCACAAACACCCCCTTCTTCAGCTAATAAATAGTCTAAAGCCAACCTATTTTGATACACTGCAGCTCTTGTCTGGCTTTTTTGACATGATATTAATTCCAATGCCTGACCAGTTCTGTTATTATCGTTGCAACTGCTTGGAGTCTTGTAATACAATTTAACACATAAATTGGGGTTCGATATCCCCAACTCCATCTTGTGCCCAGGTGACTGGCCCATATGTTTCCGATATGCATTCAGGAGGGCATTCCTCATCTCCCCATTTTTGAAATCCTCTGATCAATTCTCTTTTATTTCTTTTTAGGTCCTCATAAATTGGTACTCCTAATTGATCTGCATCTGGTCCTGGTAAAAGAAAAAATCCTGGCTGTATGATTCCCAGAGTACAACTCCCTTTCCACGGGGAGGGGAGTCTTGGGTATGCTCTTTTCCCACATATCCAAAATAAGCCATCCGGTGCTTTCCAATAATAATTTTTCTGTTGATCTATATTTTCCCAAAATTTGGAAATGTCTGGGATCCCAAAATAAGGATTCTTCCCTGTATCATTACATTGGAAAGTCTAATTTCGTTATTATACTTGCAATTTTTTTCTTTTGTTTTTCTCTGAGTCCAATGCAGTTGGTTCCTCTGGAATCCACCATGTAAAAGTTCCATTACTGACTTTATATCTCTTACAGGGAGTATTT
>NW_005064495.1:0-834 GCF_000277835.1 Geospiza fortis | reverse complement strand
GTTTTTTTCACTTTCATCCACTAATATTGACTTCTTATTGGTGGGAAGGGATTGCTGAAACCCTTTTCTTTAGAGGAAACACTCATTCCAGAGCATTTTCTCCTAAACTTGTCTCTAAACTGAGACAATGCACTTCACCTGGACTATTGATTTCACCCCCAACACTGGCCTGCTGCCCATAGGCTTGTCTCTGGTGAACCTGGCCTTATGCCCTTTGCCCTTCAAACCTAGTTAGAGCCCTCTCAATCAGCCCCACCAACTCATGGGCTGGAATCTTTTTTGCCCTTTTAGACAGGTAAACCCTGTCTCCAGCAGGCCTGGTTGTGAAAAACGAGGTTCACGCTCCTGGTAAAATTTTAAAAGTTTAATAAAGGACAATAGGATACAAAAATAAAGCAAAGTTTAACAGACGGGTGCTTGGCATTCAGCCAAGAGCACACCTGCTATTTCGGAGACACCCTTTACATACCTTTTCTATTGCATCAGCCTATTGCATATTCATAAACAATTATGTATATTTAAACTTTTCCCCAAACTTGTTTACATGTCCCAAGAACTGTTTATCATGGTTCCTCCTCAGGTCCACCTTTTTAGAGCATGCACATTTCTTGGCTGTGGTTTTAGTCCATTCTTATTATCATCTCCAGCTTGGGCTTTGGTTCATACTTTCTACAGATGGTAGGTGCTGATAGTTGGCATGTCAGTAGCAGGGGTCCTCACCGTACGTTCATTGGATGTTATCCCAACCAAGCAGACAGTTCAATTACCACAAGCATAGCTATATCACTACTATGTCTAAGTTTAGTCAATAGCAGAAATAAAAACTATATCTTT
>NW_005064494.1:0-834 GCF_000277835.1 Geospiza fortis | reverse complement strand
AAAGTATTTTCTTCAATGTAGACCCAGGAAAAGAGTATGTTCTGTGACATTCCAATTGACTCCTTTATGTGAATGTTTAACCTCAGGGAGGCTTTCAATTTGCAATTGAAAATTATACCTAGACTGTAAAGAGTTGTTAAACCTGTCTACCGGATCTTCACACTCTCAATTGCACCTTTCCTGGGCTGTCCTGGGTAACAGTATGCCCCTTTATATAGAAGAAAATCTTTATTAAATGACATTTTTGTGAGCACTTTTCTGTGTTTAGCTTCTTGGTTATACTTTTCACTGTGATGTGTTTAATTCATAGTTTTACATTTATTTATGATACCCTGCAGTCTCCACAGCTTTGCTTTGCCACGCCACATAGTGATGCACTTGATCTTTGGTCTTGGTAAATGCTTTCTGCAGTGATGAGAACAGAGGGATGTATTTTTTCCTACTTTTTGACACTCTGCAACACTCCTCTCTGTCACTATTATATCCAAAAGAAGTACAGTACCATGTGCATTGATAACTCTGTTTTTGGTTAGTGCATGTTTGGTGTTCTCCTTGCAATGTATCCCATATATACACATTATACTCTCTTTATGGTGTACCTCATTTTTGCTCTCAGTACCATTCTGACCCTGAAATTACTTGGACATTAACAATTTCCATCCTTCCAGCATAAGAGGATGAAGCGATGATATCAGAGTTTGAGACAGAAACAGTAACTGTTCCCTAGAGAAAAATACAGCCTTGGGTAAGTTATGTAGGTCATGATGCTCCTTTGTCTGGGAGCAGAAAATCCTGTTTGCTGTTTCATTTTGCAGTTCCAGTGTAGTGGAAGAA
>NW_005064493.1:0-834 GCF_000277835.1 Geospiza fortis | reverse complement strand
TTTGAAAATGTAAATAAGAACCCACAACTAACTTAAGCCACCTGGATGTAATAATCATTCATTTCAAATGAAATGTCCTGTCCGATACAAAATATATCTCGAAGATACATTATTTCATGCATCAAACAACAGGATTTGTATAAATTTCAATATTCCTGTGGCCTAAATGCAGAGGTGAAAAGATTACCTTGGCAATATGAAAAGCCAAGACAGCAAAGTCCTGGCAGAAAGTGCTGATTTTAGGTCCCATGATCTGTTATGAAGGACATGAGGATAGGAGCTTCTGGCACCACTCTCTTCTCAGTAATTAGAATATTAGCTAATAGTTACTGTTTATAATGTCATAATAACAGGGAGGAGTAAGACTTGAATGTCACACAGCCTGAACTTTACAACTGTCCTCCATTCAGAAAAAAATTGGCAGCCACTGGAGATCGATGTTGCACAAACACAAAATCCTAACTATGTAGGCAACTGTATTTTGTTCACACTCCCCTTTCCATTTCAGCCTATAGACCCACACAGAGTACACTGTAGCAGTTTTATCTCAGACTCACAGAGATATAGATTTACGTGGCAAAGGGTACCTTGCAGTAAAAAGGTTTTGCTCTCCTTGTCAGTCACAGCTGTTTGTAGCTGCATTTCAGACAAATGCATAAAGGCACATGCTGTAGTGATACACATTGGATAGACCTGCATGGGCATCCCCAGGCTGGCTCTCAATGAGTTAGGTTCAGAACTGCGAGCAATGTAGCTACAGTGCACAGACTAATCATCCTCCTATCCAGGGGCTATTCACAATCATATTTATTGGGCAGGCAACACAACTCTGAT
>NW_005064492.1:0-834 GCF_000277835.1 Geospiza fortis | reverse complement strand
AAATTACTGCAAAATCTGACCATACATGGCAAGATAAAACATTAGGATCTGAAGCTGAGACAGGATAAGAAAGGAAATTAATCAAAATCAAGAGACAAATGAGGAAACATTCTTTGTAAACTGAGAATAATTGGATTTCTTTGGAGGAGGTTGTCCAGTATTTAAAGAGCATGTGTATAGCACTCTTTTATTAGAAACCTAGTGAACCCTTCCCTTATATCAGAGCTGATCAGGTATCAGAAGAGTCTCAAGTACCCCTGTGCAAAATAACAATCTTGCTAGTGATTCTTTGGAAGGGTTGGGCTATGCTGAATATAATTCTAGTGAGCCATGAAAAAAGGCATATACAGGTACAAGAAGATATTGGAAAATATGATTGAGAGGCTCTTATGTGATTGGAATAATTTGTTGAGGAGGCAAACAGATGAAAATAGAGGATAAAAGGAAAATTTCACACAGGCTTCTGAAACTCACCCCTGCCCTTTGTAGCTCGCCTTTATGTGGCAAAAATACAGATTTTAATACAACTTTTCCATAGTAGACAGACTTAGTGATTAATTTATATAATCTCTTTTGTTAATTTAAACAGCTGATTGTAGCCATCTTCTATAACTAACTGCTGAGATTTAAATTAAGATTACTTTAGTTAGGGAGCTATTAGAGACAAAAACACCATTAGTGTCTCTAAATCTGACAGTTTGGAGAAATAAAGGAGTTTATTCTAATGTGTCTATATTATTGCTATTACTATTATTACCACCTTCCATCAGATTTCATTTACCTGAGAGCCATATCAGCAGACTGCAGGTTCTGTTTTTTCATCATCCTGATCAG
>NW_005064491.1:0-834 GCF_000277835.1 Geospiza fortis | reverse complement strand
AAAAAAAAAAAGACAAAACATAATCATATGATCCCCAATGAAAAAGATCCCAAGAAGCAGGAAGAATTCTTGAGATCTTCCCTCTCTGCTCTTAACACCAAACGTGACTGCTAACATGGAGCAGCCTTTATCCCTTTCCTTGCAGGTCCTGATAATGACACTGAACTCCCACACAGATTTAACAAATGGAGAAGCAGGAGGGCATACAGTAAAGGCCCTTAAAGCCCAGTGTTCTCCAACTACCTGTTTGTCAGAGCACATGAAGCTCTTGCTGCTGAGAGCCAGGCCATCAATTGCTGAGGAAAAGATGCCCCCAGGAACAGCAAGCCCTTCTCTCCTGTCTGGGCAGAAAACCTACCCAATGTGAGCCTCTATTCACCTCTGGATCTGCAGTCAGGCGAGTGAGATATCTCTGCTCCTCCTCATAACTTCCCAGAGGAACAACAGAGAGGAGTTAACAAGCAAGGAAATGGCAGAAGTATTGCCCCAGTTTGGGCATATTAGCCTTGCTCAATAAAACAGTGCTCAGCAGACACAGTAACTGGGGAAGGACAAATGGTTTGGGGTATAACACCAGACTGTTTCTCCTCTCAGGGCAGTCAAGTAGTTGGAAACTAAAATATTAAAAGAAAGTTGTTGGATTGAAGAAAAAGAGAAAAGAGGAAATAATTGCATTTTCCCACTCTCCCAGGAAGCATGGTAGGGCTAACTGTCCCTAGTCTGCTAACAACATACAATTTCTTTAGCCTTGGAGGAGTCCATAAATGAAAACTTAATAGAAACTTTTGAACCCATCTTATTCCTTAAAATGGAAATTACTTCTTCAGATTTAGC
>NW_005064490.1:0-834 GCF_000277835.1 Geospiza fortis | reverse complement strand
GAAGAGGCCGTTTGTGCTTAGGGTCAGATGGGGGGGTGGTTCTGTTCTGGGGGGGCACATCCAGGCGGTTCCTTTCTTGTTGGGATCTCTGTTCTGGGGTGACATGTTCTGGGGGGAACCTGTCCCAGGGGTGACACATTCCAGCGGGGTGTGTCACTGTCCCAGGGGTGGGACATCCTGTGAACCCTTTTCCTGGGGTGGGGCTCTGGGCTCTGCCCACCCCCACTCCCCAGTGGGACATAGTGACCTCTGGGGTGCTGCAACTTGGGATGTGGCCTGTCCCCTCCACAACCACCCTTAATGGCCCCACCCAGTTTGGGAACCCTCATTACCCCTTTTAGAATTTTAGGTTCAATCCATCCCCCCACCCCACAGCCCTCCAAGACCCTTCCATGTGTGAGAAGCCCCACAGTGGTGACAGTGGGGGGTTACATGGGGTGGGGTCAGCTGGGGAGGGCACAGACCCCCTGAGAGCCCCCAACAACCACCCCATCCCTCAGGGTCTCAGCACTGGGAGCCAGATCAAACACTCATGACCCCCCTGATTGTGCACCCCCCCCCGCCCAAAACCCCAAGGACCATCCTGCCCTCCCCTCCTGCACTGTGATGGAAAACTGCAGCTTTTTCCGCCGAGAAAAGTGACTGACTTGGCCCCAAAATAGTGGCCACAGGGCTGAGACACTGCGGGGATCTGGAGCTATTTGGGGCTGCCCCCTCTCTCTCCTGCTCCCCATAATTCCTCCCAAGGAATTTCTGTCCTGGGGCTTGGGATGATATGGATTTCTTGGGTTTTGGGAGAAATCCTGTTCCAGACTTCTTCATTCTTGCTCGTCC
>NW_005064489.1:0-834 GCF_000277835.1 Geospiza fortis | reverse complement strand
GCTGGTGATATCAGAGGCAGAGGACTGTGACCTTTAAGTGTGAAAAAGTCAGAGGAGGAGATAAGTTATAAGAAGGTTCCTGCATGAAATAATTCAGTGACAAGGTGTTTTGAGGGACAAAATAACTACTAATGTAATGTACAGGCTGTAATTCCACAGCTGAGGGGAAACCCTAGGTTATCTCCAAATAAAATGATAAACTAAAAAAATGGCTTTAAGACCCAAAGATTTATTTTGTTATCTGAGCCCTGTGTACACAGGGATGTAAGGGCCTGGAATCATCCTGAATTAGAAGCAGTGGTGATACTGTAATATTTGAAAGGCCTGTTCTATGGGGAAGTGAAAATACAGCCAGTGAAGGAGAGAGGATCGATGGTATACAGCAATAAAATATCGTAAATAAGACTGAAATAATTTGTTGAGTTGTTGCATTTTGCCTAGGCTAAAAGCAGTGCATTGTATCTCTCCAAATTTCACTACCACCGAAGAAACACGTGGAGCTGCACATGACCAGGTCTCCAGCGAGCCAGAAGACAAAGACAGTCCTGTGGATAACTTTGGGGTTGGAATTCTATCAGCTCTTCTGGCTACATCCTCTGTCCAGACCTCAGAGCCAGATTCTTCAGGCTGGCAACCTGGATCAAAGGCAGAGGGAATGTTTCAGATTTACATGGGCTTAGGTGGGAGGAAGATCAGAGCAGACTCATGACATGGCCAGTGATAGGATGTGAGGGAATGGAATGAAGCTGTGCCAGGATGAGTTCAGCTTGGACATTAGGACAAGGTTCTTCACTGAGAACATGGTCGGGGCAGTGGTCACAGCACCAAACCTGC
>NW_005064488.1:0-834 GCF_000277835.1 Geospiza fortis | reverse complement strand
ATATTTTAAGGTTTCTAGGAAATGTGTCTTTAATTGAAGACCCTCTTGCCCCAACCATGCAAACAAGAAAAAAGGAACTTTTGGGACCTATTAGTTCTACTTCTGCAAGTCCAACTCAGTGTAGCCCAGTATATTTGTCAGGTTATTCCTTTGTGCGGTGGGATTATAGTACTGATTGTTTCCAATTATATTTTACCTCCTATTCATTATGTTCAATCATAAATAGCTCTGCAAAATCTTGACTGTTTCTTAATTTGCACATTTCAGCAATTGTTGAACAGGAGTGTTTCAAACAGAAGAGCTCCCTCTTGTACTCCCCTGTGCTCTCTGCTGCAGAGTTGCTTTCTTTAGTTACATTCTCCACTTGGCTCAGCCTGGGTTGGAGATGAAGCAGAAATTCAGGAGTTGTCAGGGGTGTCTGACCACCCCAGTTCCTCAGCAATAACCTACTTAGGGAGTGAAGCAGTGTCGTGGTGGTGAAGCAAATAATATGAAGCTGATGGACAGGATTCCAGGCACCAGTGACAACTTTGAAGTCTTTAGGATGTTTCTGTGTTATTCTGAACTCTACACTGGCCTTGATGACTGTAGAGCTGTGCCACATGAGTGAGTTGTGGTGCATCTTTTCTCCTGCAGTACCAACCTTATAGGTGGCCATGTGTCAAATTAGCTACAACACAGATGTTGCTTTACCTATTTTAATGAAAATTTGGAGTATCAGGTTTCATGAGAAAAAGATATCTGTTGGAATCTCTGAAAAAATAAGGCATCTGCTTTCTCCAGAAGAACGATGATCATAAAATGGAGGGTCAGAAGGACCCTTCTGATCTCATG
>NW_005064487.1:0-834 GCF_000277835.1 Geospiza fortis | reverse complement strand
CCTACCTGTAGCGCAGGGAGCACTGTATTCCTGTGTGGCAAACTCATCTGGAAAACACAAGGGAAAGGAGAGGTGTCATGACCCCTGGCACTGCAGGCAGAGGGATGGTGCCACAGAGATGCTTTTCCCAGACCCCCAGAGCAGGCCAGTGCCAGCATGTCCAGTTTCCCCCAGAGATGCCAGTTGGGGTGCGGGCAGCCCCAGTGCCAGCCCTGTCTGGGGCAGTGGCAGCAAGGCAGAGCCACCCACACAGGCAGCTCCAGCAGGTCTCCTTGCCAGTGCAGCCAAGGGCTGCTCAGACACCTGCTCCCAGCACACTGGGCTGAGGTGGGCACAAAGAGCTCTGTCACTGCCACCCTGGCACAGCAGCCAGGACAGCAGAGGCACAAGGAGCAGCAGGTCTGCCTGGAAGCACAGGCAGGGCCACACTGCAGGGCCAGAAATGAACACGGGACCCCCAGCATGGATGGCTCGACCCCAGTCCCTCTGCCCTCCCAGAGCTCAGGGCAGGGCTGGGGTGGCAGTGCCAGGCTGGGGCAGCTGCAGGTCCCCACAGCTCCCGTGCCCCTCCACGTGTCCCCTGCCCAGCCTCGCTGCCACGGGCACTGCTGGCACTCACCTGTCTCGTAGTAGTCATAGACCTTCACCTGGGCTGGCTTCAGGCCCCGCACGGGGATGTCCCGCTCCACCGTGAAGGAGAAGCTGAGGGTGTCCCTGCCCAGCTGGGAAGGGAAGCAGTAGAGGCTCAGGGGGGCTCTGCACTGCAGGGGCTCCCCGGTGCCTCTGCACTGAGCCCAGGCTCCCGCGCTCTCCCTGGCCACCTGTGCTCGGGGG
>NW_005064486.1:0-834 GCF_000277835.1 Geospiza fortis | reverse complement strand
ACTCCTGACAGCAGCCTGGCTTGCACTCTGCTTTGGCATCCATCTGGCTTTTGGGCCCGAGTTCTGCTGTCTCAAATCCACAATTCTGATTTGATTTAGATTTTTCTTCCCCCTCTGTCTCCAGGTGGTCTAAGTTGTACTTTTCTGTACAGCCTGCTATAAAAATTCCCAGCCAATTCACTTAGCAGCCCAGCAAAGCCCTTGCCCACGTGGGACTCTCAGCCCTCAATCCATCATCCTCCCTGTGTAACACAGCCATTATTTTTAATAAGCACTACAGAAAGATACAGCAGCACCAATACCAGGGGGAAGAGCCAGGCACGCTGCTTCCCACAGGCTGAGCATTACAGATTCCATGTGTGCCTGGGGAAGGAGCCTTGCTCTCACTGTTTTCCTGTAGCCTGTGCTTCTGGCTGGGCCCCAGCAGTGCCCAGCTACAGCACAAAGTGCTGCTCAGCCTTGAGATTCCTGCCGAGATCACGGCAGGCCCCACACAGGTGATCTCTCCCCACCCCTTCCGTCACACACCAACCTTCCTGCTTGGCACTTCTTGTCCATCTTCCCTCCAGGAGAAACCTTTGTGCAGCCCCAGGAGCCCTCCAGCCCCGTGCTGTCCCTGTGGCCACGGCAGGGAGCTCTTGGTGCTGAGGGCTTTGTACCTGGACAATGGATGACACAGGTCTGATCATGTCATGGGCTTCCTCCCGCGTGCGCTCCAGGGCTCTGATGAAGGTGAACTGCTGCTGCTGGAAGAGCTTGTACTTCTCCTCGATCTTCTTCAGGGTCTCCACCACCTCATTCATGTTTACTTATTGCTGGGTCTGCATGGAAAAG
>NW_005064485.1:0-834 GCF_000277835.1 Geospiza fortis | reverse complement strand
TTTTTTTTCTGAAGCATGCTTAAAGAGACTTCAGCCTCAAATCCAGAGACACTGAAGCTTTTGAAGAAGAGCATCACATTTTCAAGTGTGCTCTGCTGTCTGGGTCAAAGAACCTGAGCAATCAGAAGCAGCAAGGAGAATTTGCCCCTCCAAATATCCTGAACAGGCTGCAAGTTCCACATGAATACATAGGCATTTCCTGAGGGAAAAAGTAAAGGCTTCTAGTAACCATGATTAAAGACATTTATTCTTTCACTGTCTATTTCTTTGAAACTATGGTTAAGGCCTGGTAGCTTAATTGACTTTCATAAAGTCAATCCTGATTACAAGGTGCATAAAAATGACCTTGTATCCTTCTTCCTTGTGAGAAGTTGGAGAAATGCTATCTATCTGGGACAGATGGTTCTCACCTGGGCAAAAATGACAGAATATGCATCTTTGTTGACATTCCATTAACTACAATTTAGAAATTCTTCCTTAGCCTTACGCATTTTTTAATGCAAGTAAAGTTTACCTTGCTAATTGGTTCACTAAGTAACACATCATTGCTATTAAAAGGAGAAATGAAAACTTACTGACCTAATATCCTCAGCTATGATTATTCTTGTCAATTATTTTATATTTGGAAAGGCAAACAAATGTTGTATATAAAAACTAAACACCGTATTTGGCATAACTTCAAATTAGCTGTCTCACCATGCTTATAGCATGCAAATTAAATGTCCTGAATAAGCATTAATCATCATAATAGGCTAATTATTGTCAGTTAGCTATCGAATAACTGAGCTACTACCCCTTGCAAAGAATTTGGAAAAAAATGTTAATAATATTCTG
>NW_005064484.1:0-834 GCF_000277835.1 Geospiza fortis | reverse complement strand
CATATCTGAGCCTTCCTCACCTGTGACTTTCTTCTCATTGTCATCGTAGTTGCTGGATGTCAGCAGCTGTCCAAAGATCAGAGCAGGCACATAGACCTTCTCCACTTTGTGTTCAACAACTGGGATACCTTTCCCATTGTTCCACACACTGATTGTGTTATTCTCCCTGGAGAGGGAAAGAAAAGTCAGTTTTTAAGGCTGCAAATGGCTGAGATAAGAAAGAAGTCACCAAAAGGCTCTGGGGAAAGGCACCATTTCACCAGGAACAAATCTGTGCTCAGCAAGTGCAGCAGCTGCCAGCAGAGGGGGGACAGGCAACACAGAAATGCCCAGATCTGCACATGCTGGCTCTGAAATGGACCCACACACCAAACCCCTGTCTGTGCTCAATCAGGATAAACAGGGAGAGGAAGAGGTGGAAAACCACAGCAACGAAGGAGCAGCTGTTTCCCCAGTCAGCCCTCTGTGAGAGACCAGGGCACTAAGCAGAGAGAAAGGCTTTCACAACTGATGAATTAAATTTGGGCTATCTCAGATCAGCCTCACAGCCCTGCAGTGCCACCTCAGCTTTGCAGAACAGCTGAAGGGAACCAAAAACAACGAAGCCAAACTTACACATCAATTGTGACTTTAATGCACGACATGTTTTTATCCCTCTGCTTGTTGTCTGCGGCATTGACTAGAAAGGAAAGAGAATATTGTTTTTTTATTACATTCTCAATTAATAAAAAACTATGGGAAAACTATGAACCATGAAGTGTTCCAGTAGAATGAACATGAAAACTCACTACAGTGTTACTAATAATAACCTCAGCATGAAAATATTTTGCAAAT
>NW_005064483.1:0-834 GCF_000277835.1 Geospiza fortis | reverse complement strand
ATTTTGCCATTTGTTTCACTGTAGAGGTCTCAGTCTGGTAGTAATTGGGGCTGCTTAGTTGAAGAGTCGTCTGTCCGTGCATCATCCTGACTGTGAGAACAATTGTGAGAGTGTTTGTTGAAACATGCTGTTAGCACGATGCAAGTGGGAGTTTGGACCCGTGGTTCTGTTTTCTGGTGACTGAAATGTCTGGGGAAAAACAAAGCAAGTGAGGTGCATGATCCTTAATAAAATCCCCTCCCCACTGTGACTGTGTGTGTGTGTGTGTGACTGTGTGTGTATGTTTTGGTTACGGGGGACAGAATTTACTGTAACACCCAGTGTTCACATTAAAAGCGTTTGGACTCTGAAAAATTATAGGAGCGGTGCTTTGCTGTTTAGGTGCTTATGTTTGTGGAATTTGAAATACAGAAGTTGATTGCTTTAGTGTAGTGTTTGTATATTGTTAGATTGTATGAAGTGTTTCCCACAGGAATAATATGTTGTAATCGTGTTTGGAGCTGTGGTGTTTTTTTGAGGCAACACTGCCATCTTGTGTCAAAGTGTAGCACACGTTGAGTGTGAAGTAGTAAAAGTGGTTTGTTTGGAGGCTTTGATAAGGGCTCACTTGTGGTTTTAGGTACAGGGATTGTGTTTGTAATTATAATAGGGGTAGTTTTGGTCTCAGAATCCAATCTGACCAGACAGATAGGAGGAACTCCTTTGCTGCAGTGGTTTGGGCTCGACTCATGGGAGTTTGTGAACTCAGTAAACTCGTGGATAGACAGGGGAAATGAGAGACTATATTTAGAAGGTTTATATCAAATGTCTGCTGGGAGACTAGTGGCTTTGGAT
>NW_005064482.1:0-835 GCF_000277835.1 Geospiza fortis | reverse complement strand
AAAAAACCCAACCCCACTGGTTCTCTGCTATTACTCTCATTCATTGGGCTACTTTCTTTTTTCCCCACAAGGATTTATCCTCATATTACAAATCAGTAATTCCTTCTCGTTTTTCTCTTGTGTTACCATGCAATGCCTGCAAACTTGATATTCCTGTGCTCAGCATCAGAGTCCATGTGCTGTACACCACAGAAGTTATTCAAAGAGTGAATATGGGATTTTCCATGTTCTAAGGACTGGATTAATGATAGCAAAGCAACCAGAGCCAGGGTGATGCCTCCTCTTCCTCCATCCCTGGACCCAGCTTGCCAAAGGCAACACAAGTGCTCCATTTGTCTTGCTGAGATGCCTTTGAGGGCTGAAAAAGCTAATTTGCCTCTGGTGAACTCTTTCTTGAGCCCCCACCACAGCTGGTGCTGATGAATTTCTTGTGATGGTGCTGCCATGCTTCACAACCAGGCAGAGATTTGTGCCACAGGGTGTCAAATTCGAGTTTATCATGGTCACTGAACCAGCAAGGCAAAGCCTCAGAGCATCACAAGCTCTCTGCAAAGCTCCTCCCCATTAGTTATGCCTGTCCCTGCTGCCAGTCCTGTAAAAAACAACCATTTTCCTTCTTTCAGGGCAAGGTTTAGGAAGTCCTGTCCAGAACTGTAATGCCCCATGTAACCCTGTGCAGGAAGCTGCAAAACTTGTCTGAAAGTGTTGTTCTTGTTCCCAAATCTATTCCTGACCTCTCTGCATTTATTTTCCCTGGCTGTGAAATTCTCTTTGACCTAATTACAATTCCCACTTGGTGTTTTGGCACTGGAAATGGAGAAGCAGAGCTGCTGAA
>NW_005064481.1:0-835 GCF_000277835.1 Geospiza fortis | reverse complement strand
GTAGAAATAGACACAGGAAACAGAAAACACAGCGGAAATATTTTATTGGCTAAGGGCCCGGATTTTAATTTGCTGGGGCGGGATATGATGGTAGCCCTGGGGATTGGGTTGGCGGTGGAAAAATCTCGGCTCAAGGTGAGACTTTACAGCCTCGCTGTTCCAGATGAGGAAAAATAGACCCGAGGGTGTGGTATGTTCCAGGGGAAGCTGGGAGGCTGGACATAGAACCAATTTGGGTTGAAATTGAAAGACCAGAAGACCCCATACGGGTCAAACAATACCCCCTCTCCATGGAAAGGAGGAGGGGTTTGAAACCAGTGATTAATGAATTAATAAAGAAAGGCACACTGGAGCCGTGAATGTCAAGGCATAACACCCCAATTCTGGTAGTGAGAAAAACAGACGGCAGCTTTAGGCTGGTGCAGGATTTATGGGCTGTGAATCAGAGGACTAAGACTTTGTTCCCCACAGTTTCAAACCCTTACACATTGCTGAACAATCTCTCTCCTGAGGACACTTGGTACAGTGTAATTGACTTAAAAGACGCTTTCTGGACCTGCCCTCTTGCCGAGGACAGCCACGATTATTTCGCGTTTCAGTGGGAAGACCTGGAGACGAACAGAAAGCAGCAGCTTGGGTGGACTTCGTTGCCTCAGGGCTTCGTGGACTCTCCAAACTTATTTGGACAGGCACTTGAACAGGTTTTAAGCCATTTGTACCAACCAGAGGGACAAAGCTTCTACAGTATGTAGATTATTTGTTGGTCACAGGTCAGGGGGAGGGGGAGGTAAGGGTGAGCACAATTAAACTTTTGAACTTTTTGGGGGAAAGGGGG
>NW_005064480.1:0-835 GCF_000277835.1 Geospiza fortis | reverse complement strand
TGATCTGCGCGCCCAGGTCCCGGAAGGTGTCACGGGTGTGACAGACAGGTGTGACACAGGGGGTTACATAGATGACACACAGATGACATACAGGTGATACAGGTGACACAGGTAACACAGGTGTGACAGACAGGTGACACAGGTGACACAGGGGGGTGACACAGGTGACACAGGTGACACACAGGTGATACAGAGGTGACACACAGGTGACACACAGGTGACACAGGTGCCCCAGGTGTGACGCACTCACCGTGACCCAGCTGATCTGCGCGCCCAGGTCCCGGAAGGGGACACAGATGACACACAGGTGGCACACAGGTGACAGACAGGTGACAGACAGGTGACACAGGTGACAAGTAACACAGGTGACACAGAGGTGACACAGGTGACACAGAGGATGACACAGGTGACACAGGTGACGCACAGGTGACACGGGATGACACAGGTGACACACAGGTGTGACAGACAGATGACACAGGTGACATAGGTGACACAGATGACGCACAGGTGACATGGGATGACACAGGTGACACACAGGTGACACACAGGTGACACAGAGGATGACAGAGGTGACACAGGTGACACACAGGTGACACACAGGTGACACGGGATGACACAGATGACACACAGGTGACACACAGGTGACACAGGTGACACACAGGTGACACACAGGTGCCCCAGGTGTGACGCACTCACCGTGACCCAGCTGATCTGCGCGCCCAGGTCCCGGAAGTAGAGCGTGGCCGTGGTGCCCACGGGCAGCGACTGCAGCACATCCTCGTCCTTGAGAGAGCGCCCCTCTGCGGAGAGCACACCTGGCACACCTGGGCACACC
>NW_005064479.1:0-835 GCF_000277835.1 Geospiza fortis | reverse complement strand
CTCTGTGCACAGCAGGGCAGCCCTTTGACTGTGACCGCTCACAGATGATGGTCTGAGGAGTAGGTGAGCAAAAAGAAAAGCACTGTCAGATCCAGAAGCCAAGCTTTAAACCTGCCTGCTCCTCCTGGGGAGTATTCAGGGACATGAGACATTACACATCTCTTCATCGTGAATACCAAAGCAGCAGCGCAGAGTACATGAAAGGTAAGAGTTTAGTGAAGCAGACAGTAGGAATTTTTGCTAATAAAAGCATTGAGCCAATATTCTCTGCATGTCTGTATGTGATTGCCTAATGACCTCTCACAGTGAACACCCATTTCACCATTGCTCAAAGAAAGGTCAGGATAATTTTTATCTGTGGCACAAAGTTCTTTTACAGTGATTTGCAAACCACTTCTCTTTTCATGCCTATTGCTTTGGGGATTGAAATGAGAAGCTACTTCTCTGAGGGACTCTTTTGCTCATTTTGACCCCAGGAAGAGTATTTCTACAAAGAACTCTTGAGACTGTCTAGCCAACAGGATATAAGTAGACAGGCCTATTCTTCCAAATCAGTCATTCAAGAAAAAACCCAAACACAAATACCTGTGCTAGCTGTGGAAACCAAAAATTGAATTCATCCCACCTAATTTCAAACCCCAGTTTATCTTCACCTCATTATAGTTGCCTCTGGTCATTTTAATGTGATACCCTGTGTCACATCTGCCAAAATATCTCACACACTTCAGGGCATCTAAGTGTGTGAAATATTTCCATCTAAGGTGCACTAGGTAACTATTTTAGACAACCAGACTTATTAACAGATTAAGACACCCAAATGCCAACATTCAAACAC
>NW_005064478.1:0-835 GCF_000277835.1 Geospiza fortis | reverse complement strand
TTTTTGCATTTCCATGGAGCCAGCAGAGCTGCAGACAGGATTTTTGGGAGGCAGATCAGACAGCCTGGAGCAAAACATGACACAGGGTTGATAGTCTGCATACCTTGGGTTCCTCAGCTGTAAAAGGAGGAGAATATCTCCATCACAGGGACAGTTCAAAAATAATAAATCTGTAACCTACTATGGAAATTTCTAGAATAGAAATGAACATTGAATTGTGCAAAGTACAGCTTTCCATGTCTTAATGTCCTTGAATTGTGCTATTCTTGACATTATTGCAGAGAGAGTTTGTGGTAGGGAGGTCTCTGTGTTGAACGACCATGTTCCAATAGCACCTGCTCAGCTGGCAGCTCACAGGTTTCAGGCCTTGAAAAGTAGCTCAGGATTTGTTTTCATTCCTGTTCCAAATAATTGTCACTTTTTTCATCCCCCATGCAGATCCAGCACTTACTCTTAGGGAAATTATAGCAGCTCTGTTTGGGGCATCCCAACCTTAGCTACCCTGGATGATTCCCTTCCACTCCAGCACTGGTGTGCCTGAGCTGCAGAGGTGAAACTATAACAATCAATCATGTGCTTTGTCTCTAAAATGAGGCAATATCACCACACTTTTCAACATGTACATTCCTGAATCTCTAGATGTCTATACAAAAATAACAATGTTGTTGGGGGTTTTTAAAAGTCTTGCCTGTATTAGGCTTAAAAAAAACAGAGTTGCTTTTTGCAATGTTGCAGCAAGTGGACTGCAAATCCCAAGAGAAGCCGTGGTTTTACAGGTAATGATGCTCCAAAGGTCCTTTCAGGCTTGAGTCTGTCACTATAGGACATGAAATAA
>NW_005064477.1:0-835 GCF_000277835.1 Geospiza fortis | reverse complement strand
AGAAGACCTCCAAGGCAATCTGGTGTTTCTTAAGACCACCAAAAGACGGAAAAAATGAGATTTTTCCATGGTCAGAAGTTGGCAAATCTGCTCTCCACAAGAGAGAGGGCCAGGGGAAGCCAGGAGGATGTGGAGCCCCCAGCCAGGTGTCCCCCAAACAGGGATCAAGGGGGTTCTGCCCACCTGGGGTCACTGGGGACCATCCAGAGCAGATCCTCCCACGGTGGAGAAGACCTCCAAGGCTATCTAGCGTTGCTGAAGGCCACCAAAAGATGGAAAAATTGAGATTTTTCTGGGTCAGAAGTTGGCAAATCTGCTCTCCACAAGAGAGAGGGCCAGGGGAAGCCAGGAGGATGTGGAGCCCCCAGCCAGGTGTCCCCCAAACAGGGATCAAGGGGGTTCTGCCCACCTGGGCTCACTGGGGACCATCCAGAGCAGATCCTCCCGTTGAGGATGGGACATCCAAAGCTATTCAGAGTTCCTTAAAACCACCAGAAGATGGGAAAAAATGAGATTTTTCTGGGGTCAGAAGTTGGCAAATCCAGGAGGATGTGGAGCCCCCAGCCAGGTGTCCCCCAAACAGGGATCACCTGGGCTCTGCCCACCTGGGCTCACTGGGGACCATCCAGAGCAGATCCTCCCGTGTGGGATGGAGCTGGAGAAGCCCACGGAGCTCTTCTCACCTCAGTGCTGGCTCTCCAGGTGTCTGGTCATGCTGTAGCTTGTGGTGAAGCCCTTCCCGCACTGGGGACACTCGAATGGATTCTTCCCGGTGTGGCTGCGCTGGTGCACGACCAGTTTGGACCTTTGCCTGAATCCCCTCCCGCAATCAGGG
>NW_005064476.1:0-835 GCF_000277835.1 Geospiza fortis | reverse complement strand
ACTCCTTTTTTGTCTTTTCCCTTTTGGAATTCAAGCAAATCCATATCATAAGTACTATCAATTGCTTTACTTAGGAAAAACCCAAAGTTCTTTTTTCACTGCTCACACCCACATCAACAGATACCGTTGTGACTCATCCAAATTAGAAACCTGTACACAGAACAAGCAGACATTCTGGGTTGCAGAAAACTTAGGACAAGGTGGACAAAGGCTGGGAAGTAGATGCCCAAAGGGGGAAAGATGGGTTTGCTTTACGTGGCAGCAAATGGTCCCACCAGCCTCGTCTGGGAACCAGAGCTCTGTTTCCCAATCTCTGTTTTAAAGGGCAGTGAACCATCCCCCTGTTCCATCACCACACAATCCTCAGCCTGTCCACTGAAAGCCAGGAGTGGTTTCATTCTTGTTTCCTTGCCCTTTTGAGCTCTTCTGGTGTCGCCCTTTTCTTCTAAAGTTCCTCTAAGCCTTCTGACGTTTATATTTTTGCAATGGAGTTTCTCGTGCACTTTTCATGTAAATAATGATTGTTTTGCATTCCTTTCTGGAGGAGGAGAGAACTGATGGACTGTTGGTTTGACCAGTGTGGTTGGAGAGGTGGCAATTTCATCCTCCAATCCATGGTCACTTCTGAAATTTTATAAATATAGAGGTCCGGAAATAAATGAGCCTTTTTTTGCCTTGGACATCCCAGAGTGTGAGTGTCGTTCATTTTGTGTTGTATTGAGACATTTGTGGATTTTGGGGAAAGAATAAGTAGAGAACTAAATGTAACCAATTGTTGAGTTTGTGGGGGGGGGCATAATGATCGAGAAATGGCCATGGAAAGGCAGTAGCCTAG
>NW_005064475.1:0-835 GCF_000277835.1 Geospiza fortis | reverse complement strand
TGCAGGCCAGGTCATGGACAGCCACTTGTGAAGGCTGCATTTGCTGCCCATCAGCAGACCCAAGCAGCCACAATTTGCAACCCAGGCTGGTTTCATAGAGCCAACCGGCTCCTGCAATCTGCCATGGGAACCTGGGCTGCTGAGTTTTGTGTCCCAGGAAAAAGGGCCAGCGTTGTCGTTTGTGGCCCTCTGGACGGCTGGCTCCTGAAAATCGGCGATACGCAGGATGCCTCCCAGACCCAAGCTGGCACCAGTGCCAACTCGGGCTGCTTTAACAGTGCCAACGGAGTCCCACAATCTGCCATCCGGAACCGGGGCTGGTGAGTTTTGTTTCCAGGGCAAAGGGCAATCAAACCTTCCCGCGCGCTAAGTGCGGCCCGAACAATGCGGCCTGAGCTCCTCCCAGCCGTCCCAGATGTCCACAGGTGTACCCAGGTGTCCTCAGATGAGCCCCAGGTATGTCCCAGGTGTGCCCCAGGTATCTCCAGGTGTGTCCCAGCTGTCCCCAGGTGCCCCCCGGGTCTCTCCCAGGTGTGCCCAGGCTTCCCCCAAGTGCCCCAGGTGTCCCCAGGTGAGCCCCAAGTGTGCCCGAGCTGTCCCCAGGTCCCTCCCAGGTGTCCCCCAACTGTCCCCAGCTGTCCCCAGGCTCCTCCCAGGTGTCCCCAGGTGCCCCCCAGGTCCCTCCCAACTGTGTCCCAGGTGTGTCCCAGCTGTCCCCAGGTGTCCCTGGGTGTGCCCAGGTGTCCCCAGGTGCCTCCCCCCAATTTTGGGGGTCCCACCCAGCCCCACCCCCTCCATCAGCAGCACCCAGCGCCAGCAGCTCAGGGATTTATTT
>NW_005064474.1:0-835 GCF_000277835.1 Geospiza fortis | reverse complement strand
GCCAGTTGACAAAGGGCTTTTACCTTAGGCTAAAGCATGAATGCTGGTCAGTAACACCCTACATGGTTGAACATACCCTTAATAATACAGATGACCAACAAAGGACATTCGATTCTCAATTGTATGTACCACAAAAAGTTCTTGGCTATGAACAGTGAGTTGATGTATCAAAACTGCTTATTCCTCTCCCTGATTTGAACTCAAGGCCTTCTAACAGCCCTGCAGGTGCCAACCGAGGTAACAGAGGATGTGTAGTTATTCTGTGCAAGTGGATATGAACATCCTGCCACATAACAAACCTTACACTGACTAAGTGGAAAGCCTGTGTTCTGAACCAAGTAATTTAGATAAATCTCTACTGCTTCTTTCTACAGGACAATGCTGTTTCCAAGTTGAAGGTGCTGCTGGTTGGTGTCATAGCTATGTACACTGCCACCAAATATGAGGAGATTCTTCACCTATATATTGGAGACTTTAGCTATGCAGCTGACCACACTTGCTCAAAGGTCCATCTCCACCACATGGAGATGAAGATCCTGAAAGCCCTGGACTTCCCTCTGGGTTGCCGTCTCAGTACTGCCTAAGAACTTCAAAGACCGCATAAGTGTTAACAACAGGTGTAACTGTAAATTGAATCTGGAAAAGGCAATACTTAACTGTGGCAACTTGTTGAAATGGCTGAAAATTTTTGAGTACTGCAATTGAGCCTGGCTGAAACATGTCTTCCACATAGAAATGAGTTTTATTTATCTGTTCCTGTGACTTGAGTCTAACTTACCAAAATTCAGTGTTAAAATGCGTGCCTGATTGTGAGGAGCCAATTTAGTTTTGATTT
>NW_005064473.1:0-835 GCF_000277835.1 Geospiza fortis | reverse complement strand
GGACACAGGACTGGAAGGGGTACTAAGTAAGTTTGCAAATGATCTTAAATTTGCAACAGTTAGCACAATGTGTAAATGCATTGCTCCTTTTGACATCCTATTTTGTTCTTCTAGCTAGGAAGCATCCAATTCCTAGATGCTATAACACTCTGTTGGGTCAGTGATGTTGCCCATAAAATATAAAAATGCTATGAAAATCCTGAACCACAAGAACTCAGAGTTTCTGGTTACACAACTGGTGAAGACTTTTTGCAATATTTGGGCTTTATGTCTGAGAAATCTCTTTACATGCCTGAAAGCAACCATGGTTTTAGCAGGTCTCAGTGGTTCATTATCACTCAGATATGTAGAGAAAATCAACCTGTTTAAGTCTGATGTAATAACATTTACTTTCATGAATGTCCTTACAGTGCAACATTAATAAAACCCCACTTCAAAACATGTTTCATGTAAATGAAGACCAAAATTCCTGTAAGTGGCATTGGCACCATCTAAATAAGCAGGAAGCTGCCTAGAGGTTTTATGATACAGATCAAAGGACACTAGAGGTGCTTTAATAGAATGTAGATGCTCTCATACAGTCAGAACAAAAATAAGAGGAAGTAAATTTTGCAAGGCTTTCACATTACTAGTGCCCATGGAAGCTCTTATCAGGCTCCTGATGTTCATAGGTTCAAAACCATTCTTGTCTGGCAGCACTGTGGTCACAAAGCTGGCACCCTCTTTTTCCATCCTGTGTTCTGCCTTTGGATTTCTTCTGCAACTTCCATCTCAACTTTGCCTTCTGCAGAGCAGCCTGGAGCAATGTGTTGTGTTGTAGAATCATGGAATGGTT
>NW_005064472.1:417-835 GCF_000277835.1 Geospiza fortis | reverse complement strand
GGCACTAAAGGTGTTTCCCAGGCACTAAAGGTGTTTCTCAGGGCAGTAAAGCTGTTTCCCAGACAATCACCCACACCCTGCCCCGTCCCACTGGTCCCTGGCGCCCAAACTCCTCCCTGAGCTGTCCCACCATGGCAGGGAGGTTTTTGTCAGGCCCAAAACCCCTGAGGAGCTCAAGGGGCTGCCCCAGCCCCGGCAGCCCATCCCGGGATCCCAGTAGCCCGGTAGCCCAGTGTCCCATCCCAGTATCCCACTAGCCCATCCCGGGATCCTGGGATGCTGGTATCCCATCCCTGTATCCTGGTAGCCCATCCAAGTACCCCAGTACCCCACTATCCCAGTACCCCAGTCCCCCCGCACCCCTCTATCCCAGTACCCCAGTACCCCAGTACCCCACTATCCCTCTAGCCTAATACCA
>NW_005064472.1:0-379 GCF_000277835.1 Geospiza fortis | reverse complement strand
CCCACTATCCCAGTACCCCAGTACCCCTGTATCCCAGTACCCCAGTATCCCAGTACCCCAGTATCCTGCTATCCCAGTACCCTGCTATCCCACTATCTGGCTATCCCACTATCCCAGTACCCCAGTATCCTGCTATCCTGGTACCCTGCTATCCCGGTACCCTGCTATCCCAGTACCCCAATACCCCGCTATCCCAGTATCCCACTATCCCAGTACCCCACTATCCCAGTATCCTGCTATCCCAGTGCCTGGCTATCCCAGTAGCCCATCCTGGTACCCCAGTATCCCGCTATCCCAGTACTCCAGTACACTGCTATCCCAGTACCCCTGTATCCCGCTATCCCAGTACACCAGTACCCTGCTATCCCAGGATCCCAGT
>NW_005064471.1:0-836 GCF_000277835.1 Geospiza fortis | reverse complement strand
GCATGGCCCAGAAAAGATCCCACCCAGCAGAGCCAGTGTCCCCCTGCCCCTCCCTGGGGCACTCCATGAGTGAAAGCAGCACACAGACAACACTGGCTTCCCAGGGATTCTTTTATTAGCAAAAACAGGGGGAAATGCCCTTGGAGTCCAGGTACCAGCTGGAAAAGGGCTTGGCAATCAATCTCCAGGGGCTGTTGGAGGTCGGGGCCACAGCACAACACGTCCAACTTGGTGCCACTCTTTGAAAATAAAGAGAAGGCCACAAGCCTGTAGCTCTTCCAATGGCCTTGCCAGCAGTGCCGGATGCTTCTTCCTATGAGGATAAGGCACCATCTGGTTCTGCAGTGCTCACAGCCATCTCCGGTGCCGGTGCCGGGAGATCCCATCAGCTGCCATGGAGTGGGGAATGCCAGCGGGGCTGGGGAGAGCCTGCAGTGGTCAGCCACGGGGACGTCTTGTGCTTCCTGACACCAGCACCTGTCCTGCAACAGCAGCATTCCTTAAGTCCAAGGATCATCCCAGGGCACACAAGGACCATCAACCCTGAGTCCACAGACCCTGAAGCCCTGCAGTCTCTGCACAGAGCAATGGGCAGGGTTCCCTCCTCCAGCATGGAGAGGGATATCCACCCCCAGCTGAGGGGACAGCCCCCATTCCAAGGCCCTTCCCAGCACGTCCCCTCCCCTGCTCTGCTGGGCACCTCTGCCAACAGGGAGGCCACCCACTGTCTTGCTGCCCCTGGATTCTGCATGTCCCCAGGTCTTACCTGGTGGCCAGGACAGGGTCACCAGCTGGGCTGCCCCTCGCTGAGGTTGATCTGCTCCAGGATCTGGCTG
>NW_005064470.1:0-836 GCF_000277835.1 Geospiza fortis | reverse complement strand
GATCAAATTTGTGATCGCACAAATTTGAGATGATCGGTCTAGTGAATAGCTTTTCAAAGACAGTTATCAGATTTTGTTATTGGTGCTAAGGCTCTAAAATGAGGTAATAAATAATGCTATTGGTATGGGGGTAGTAAAGCATGAGCATCTCAGAAAATTATCTATCTCCAAAATTACAGTTTATTTTTTTCCTGTGGAAGAGTCTAAATAAATAATTGGGAACCAGTCTTGCACAGATGAAAATGGTAGAGGGTAGTAAGCTGCCAGGGTTTTTTGCGTTATGAAGAGAAGCTTCTTGGTTTTAGAGGAATTTCTCTAATACCTAATGAGTATTTAGTCAGTCCTGTTGTTCCACACTGTCTCACCTTATTTTGTGCTGCTGTTTACATGCTGATGGTAGTGGACTATCCTTGCTGAAACATGTTGAAGCAATGGATTTGTCTTAATAAAAGAGACTTTTATGTTGATACAGTTTGTCCCTCTGCCTAATGCTGGCCATCAATTTCCCTGCCTGAGTCTGTGTATCTAGATCAGAAATTTATGGCTCATGTGTACTGTCTCAATTTTAAAGGATGCCAGTGATAGTAGTATGATTGATCATATATTTCCTTTGGAAACAAATAAGAGATTACACAGCAGTTTTGTATTTTAGCTTCAACTTCTGGTCACTTACTCTTTTTTTCTCAACAAGATCAGCTAATCCACTGTAGCAGGCATTTACTCTTCTGCAGTTGTTTATACATTATTTTTTACTTTTGTATTTAATCAACTTCTGTATTTGATTAATGAGGGATAATTCCAATTTCAGTAATTTAGGATGCCATTGCAATTGTCCA
>NW_005064469.1:0-836 GCF_000277835.1 Geospiza fortis | reverse complement strand
AAAGCTAAAACTTAAGGCATCAGTTCAAAAGGAGCAGAATTGTGTGTTTGCTGCCCCTGGAGAGCAGTACTTTGGAGAAGGAAGAGATGCTGTAGGTGATTATTATGGAGTACATAATTGTGAACAATTTATGTTAAAGGACAGATAAGGAGATGAAAATAAAATAGTAAAGGCAGAGGAAAACATTTTCAAATTAATTTTTGTAAGTGCTATAGAGCTTAAGGACAAAGGAAGAAGCTCTCTAGACTGCAGTGGCTGAAAAACAAAAGCTTGTCTCCCATTGTAGAATAACAGGAGAGAACAGAACCTGCTGATAGACAGGTGGGAAAAAGAGTCCTAGCTGGGTTGAAGTAATCCTCAGAGCTGCAGCAGGGCTGTGGACACCTGACCTGAACGTTGCTGTGCTCAGTGTGGTGATCTGTGGGCTTCGTCTCACCTCTGTGTGCATTCTCTCTGATGCGAGGAAGGAGGAGGAGGAGCTCTCCACCTTCCCAGCATGCTGTGGAGATGCAGGATGCATTTCAGGCTCCTCTCTTTTCTGTGGTGGTGCAGCAGTCTGCTGTGCCTCTGCAGTAGGTGCAGTTTGCTGCCTTTGCTGCTGAGCACTTGGCATTCAGTGGAGGGGGTTTGCAATACTTTGATCCCTGTCTATTTCCCTTCCCCACAGAAAGAGCCCACATTGGTGCCAGGGCATTTTGTGTCCTCTTGCCCTAGCAGGTGCTTTCAGTGGTAACTGGCTTGTGATGTTGTTAGGCCATGCTGGACAGTTCTCTCAGCCAGGTGTTGGAAGAACATTGCTGTTGGGGAACATGAAACGGGAAAGCCTTATAAATATG
>NW_005064468.1:0-836 GCF_000277835.1 Geospiza fortis | reverse complement strand
ATATATATATAGGACTTGGCTTTAATCCTCCTTAGCACAAATCAAAGGTCACTCAGTTAACAGCACTAGAAATACATCAATGTATGTGTGGAGTAAGAATTAAGCCATATTCTCCTTTTGACACAGCTTTTTGTTTTTTCTGAGATGCAGTATTATGCGCAGTTCTCTCAGTGGCAAAGACACTATCTTTGTCAAGGGCATAAAATGTATTGCTTGGTACACCAAAAAAACTCTCACATTAATGCAGAACTGATGCTTTAGAGTAGAAATTGGTTTGCCATATACTCCCGAAAACCATAGTAAAGGATAATTGCTATTTCCATTAACTATCTCGCTTACTGAGTTACTTGCAGTGGTTTAGAAAGCCAGCAACCTGGACTGAGACCAAAAAATCACAGATAGATGTTTCTTTGATACCCTGGTAGCCAGAGGCAATATTCAGTCCCTTCTGATAGACATGTAGTATATTTTAATTGGATGCTGGCCCTTCTTTATACAGTCAAGCAAAACCCTGGGAAGTATGCAGGAGAGAAATAAAAACTGTCTGGGAAAATATTTTGAGACAGAATTGTATCATAAGAACATTTAGAAATAAGTGTCAGAAGCTCAAACACAATAAAAGACAGAGTAGACCATAAGGGTACAGAGTACTGAACAACCAGTGTTCTTGGAAAAAAGGTGAGGAGTCACTGCATAGACTTTTAGGGGTGAAAGCTGGCCAAAGAAAAATGAAAAAAGGAGATGTTAGAGAAGACCAACAGAATGACTCTTCCCTTTCCTTTAACTTCTCTCCTTCAGGTTCATTGCTTAAACAAAGCAAAGCAAAACAAAACAAA
>NW_005064467.1:0-836 GCF_000277835.1 Geospiza fortis | reverse complement strand
GATGGGGACCTTGGGTGATATCTCTCTCACGTGTCTTTGGGCATTCATGGTAACCTTCAGCATTTTGTTCACTCATGAAGGTATGCACATCTTTGTTGTCTGTTTAGGTGCCTAAGTTACGTGGGAGGAAGAATTCACCCAACTTCACTTTAAGGAACTTACAAAGCATTCCATGAACTGAAGTCAGACCTTTTCCTCCCACAGTAATGTATAAACCCATCTCTGCCAAAACAATGCTATGCTATATTTAACTCTGAAAACTAATTAGCATTCATAATCCTGGTTATTAGAATAAAGTCTAAGAATGAAACAGAGCAAGACAAGGTAACCTGCAGTCCTTGCTGAAAAACTGCAGCCTAAATAGACAAAGCAGAAGGGTGTGATAACACTCATCACCTGAGGTGATCCACAACTCTCACTTCTGTGTTGCAAGACAAAGTTCATGGAAATAGAGGGGAAGGAAAGAGGTGTGGTAGAAAGGAAGCCAGGGAAGGAAGAAAGTATTCAAGGAAAGAAGTTGCAAGGATCACCATTTTTCCAATAGGTTGCAAAGTATATTGGGTTGATGTTGGACTTAGTGCATCACATATAAATCCACAGTGAAATTAAAGCATTAAAAGACACAGACAGAAATACCAGAATGATCAAAGACAATTAAAGTCTTGCAAGAATAGCATATCTTTTGACATTTAAATGTCAAAATTATTTTATGACAACAAGAGTAGCTGTCAAGTGCAAATGCACTGAGCTTTCCATTCACCTTTCAAGAAGGAATTTAATCAGTAGTTTTAATATTTTTCCCTTCATAGACGAGGGCCCTATGTTTTGTTTATAGG
>NW_005064466.1:0-836 GCF_000277835.1 Geospiza fortis | reverse complement strand
TGTCTGCATATTTCTTGTTGTACTGCTCAGCCATGGATCTCACATCTTCCTCGCGCTGCAGAAGTGCAAACAGAGGAATGCGTCCCAAGAAAAACAGCAGAGACAAATTTGATTATCTGCTACACACTATTAACAACTCTCATCTCTCCCTGCTTGAGATCTTCTCTAGTTTAATTAATTGCCTGATCTGAGACAAAGCTTTTGGATAAACACACAATTATGAATATTGCAGATAAATCAGGCAGGGAATTCTAAATGGCATTCATAATTTCTTTCCTTTTGAAGTGTCCTCCAAGCACTAATTTACCTTTTCATTTTATTCTCTTTTATTGTTTTTTAAATAATCTTTTTCATTCTTCAATTGGATAAAAGTGGGCATGGTCAGAATAAAACTGTGGCATTGCTGTACATCTTTCTTTTTGTGTTGTCATAATGCCTAGTTTGTAGATGACTTTTAATTACCCTAAACAGGAGCCAGATCTTTTACTCAGTCATGTAACTCTGAATTAGGAAACTACTGTTCAATTTCTTATTCAGCCACAGAAAGATCTGAAGAGAAAGCATTTGAATGCACAAATACATTTTGGCGCACAACTTTTTTTGTTATGTCCTAGGTGTGTTAGGAGAAAAGTCCATAAATATCAATATTGATCTGTGCCTTCATAGTTTTGGGGTTCATTTCCCTGTTGTTTATTCAGAGTGACCTTACTACAGGTACCAGATGAGTTATGATTAAATTTTTGCAGTTTTAAGAAGGATCCAGATACAGCAAACTGCTCTGATACTTGTATAGAACTGTAGATTGAAATATATACAGTACTTTGGTACTAAAAGAT
>NW_005064465.1:0-836 GCF_000277835.1 Geospiza fortis | reverse complement strand
TGGTCACTCGGGTGGTGACTCAGGTGGTCAGTTGGTCACTCAGAGGTCAGGTGGTCACTCAAGTGGTCACTGAGGGGTCATTTGGTCACTTCAGGGGTCAGCTGGTCACTCCATCGGTTACTGAGGGGTCAGTTGGTCACTGAAGGGTCAGTTGGTCACTGCAGGGGTCAATTGGTCACTCGGTTGGGGACTTGGTCAGTTAGTTGGTCACTGAAGGGTCAGTTGGTCACTGGATGGTCAGCTGGTCACTTGGGTGGTCACTCAGGGGTCAGTTGGTCACTTGGGTGGTCAGGTGGTCAGTTGGCCACTCAGGGGTCACTCGGGTGGTCAGTTGGTCACTAGCTGGTCAGTTGGTCACTCAGGCATCACTCGGGTGGTCAGTTGGTCACTAGCTGGTCAGTTGGTCACTCAGGCATCACTCGGGTGGTCAGTTGGTCACTAGCTGGTCAGTTGGTCACTAGAGGGGGGTCGAGGGGTCAGTGAGTGGTCAGTGGTGGCCAGTGTCCCCAGGGATGGTCACTCAATGGTCAGTGAGTGGTCAGTGATGGTCAGTGTCACAGAGGGTTGGTGAGTCGGTCACTCAGCGGTCACTCAGTGGTCACTGAGTGGTCAGTGAGTGGTCAGTGATGGTCAGTCTTCAGTGGTCAGTGGTGGCCGGTGTACCCAGGGGTGGTCACTCAATGGTCAGTGATGGTCGGTGTCACAGAGGGTTGGTGAGTCGGTCACTCAGCGGTCACTCAGTGGTCACTGAGTGGTCAGTGAGTGGTCAGTGATGGTCAGTCAGTGGTCAAGGAGTGGTCAGTGGTGGTCAGTGTCCCCAGGGATGGTCACTCAAT
>NW_005064464.1:0-836 GCF_000277835.1 Geospiza fortis | reverse complement strand
TTGTGAAGTTATTTGACATTTCAGTGTCACATCTAACACTCCTGAACAAGAACATGATGAACTGTACACAGATTTCAGTGAGTGGAAAGATGGGTTTCTGTGCATGAGTTTTCTACTGGAGTTGCATTATAAGAAACTCTGCTGTTAACCTGTCTTTGGATTTACGTGTCTTGTCTCTGCTTTTGATCAAATCTATGATCATTTTTATAAGATAAAATAGAGGGGCTGGAAGACTAGCTCATCTGAATGCAAATGAGCACTTTCTCCCCCCTACATCTGTCTCAAGGCTTATCTTTTTATTACTCTCACAGAAAGCAGGGAAGTCTGGTTAGAGCCAGGGGCTAAATCAGAAATGACTTGACAATCCACTGGTACCATGGCATTTTTGGAATATATTCCCTAAGCTTCAGTGACTAAGGGTGACTCATAAAATTGTACAAGTCCATCAGCTTAGCATCTGTTTTTTACACGAAGACTTATGAAAATTGAAGTGTACTTTATCACCTGGGACAAACTTTTATCTTGAACATCTACAACACACTACAGTCATAGGCCAGAAATACAACTGCGAGGGAATATAAAGGAAAAAGACTTGTTGCTTAGTAGATCTGGGACTTTTGGCTTGCTTTAACAATTTGAGCTCTGCCATGGTGCCAGTGATGCAGTATGAATAGCTGGGTTTCCCACGAGTCCTATGATGTTTATTTAGGTTCCCAGAGGAGATGTAAGTGGAGAGCTAAATCAATCTGTCACACACCATAGAGCTGGGGATGCCCACACCACACACACTGAAGCCTTCCCAAGCAGCAGCCCCTGCCCCACCTCCAGATCCTAAA
>NW_005064463.1:0-836 GCF_000277835.1 Geospiza fortis | reverse complement strand
TCTTTGTTTCTCACCATTCAACTCTATCTTGAATTCCCAATAAATGAAATTAATTTTCCCCCATATTAAGTCTGTTATCCTTTAAAGGTAATTGTTAAGTGATCTCAATGTTTTTGTCTTGACCGATGAGGCTTTTCATCTTGTTTCTCCATTGTTTTGAGGAGGGGGAGTGCAAGAGCCATAGGGTGGTTGCCGTCAACCTACAATCATATTATGAAAGGTTGTAGCTTTGCATTTCTGAAATTAATGTATCAGAATGAGCAGATCAGTTATTTCTGCTGAAGAGCAATGTTAACAGTACATAAACATCAGCAAACTAAAAGAACTGTTATTGTGGGATGGTTATAATGTTGCTGCAGCCATTTGGAAATACAGGTTGAGTTTTCAGAGTTTGCATTCTGAAATGTCCTGGGATGAGTTCTGTGCTTTAACTTACATGATAATGTTGCCCTTTGGGTTGAGAGAATGAGAGGAAGAAACAGGCTTTACTAGAGAAAGCAAAACAAAAGGAAATATAGCCCATAAAACATGATTAAACTTGCAAATTAGTTGTGTTTGTGGGTTAGTTTTGTTCCTGTTCAATTTGACATTATTGAAGTCTAGTTATTGGAGGTTCGGTGAGGTTAAGAACTAACAAGCTTGGATAACTGAAGTTAATTAGAGATGCAACCTCCTTTATTGTGTAAATCTGTTTACAGATCAACTGTTGAAATAAGCATTCACAAACATCCTAGACTTTTCTGAGGCTGATTTGGTAGATAGAAAGACAGATAGGCATTTCCTGGAGAGGTTGTGGAGCTTGTGGATGCCCCATTCCTTGAAGTGTTCAAGGCCAG
>NW_005064462.1:0-836 GCF_000277835.1 Geospiza fortis | reverse complement strand
CAAAACCCAACCAAAAAAAGGCAATTTATAGGACTGAACACCCAAAAAAACTTCTTAACAGTGATGAATAATGTGTTTTGAAGCTCCCAGGTCCAGGGTCACAGTCCCCCATGTGCCACCTCAGCCTGATGCACAGCATTCAGAAACACCAAGTGCACAGCCTGAGCATGTGGAATTATTACATGTAATCACAAAATGCTAATTGGTTACTAAGGCAAGCTGTATCAGATGAAATGGAAAACAAACCAGAAGCTGTTTCTCCAAGGCTTTTAAAGATAAAAGTGTGGCTAAGCTTGGGTAGTTAGAACCAATAACACTCAGATATTCTCTTTGATCCCATATTCCTGCATGTCCATTATGAAACCATCAATATTGTGTGAAGGTTGGAGGGAAGGTATAGGCTCTCTGAGGACTGGCCAAGTGCTACATTTGCATCTCTCTCAGCTCCTCTTTCCCATATTTATCTTCTTCAGTGGTTCCAATACCACAAGCAGGGGCAGCTCACATCAAACTCCAGGCAGGGAGGGGAAATGAAATGAGAGATGTTTGGTAGGGAGGACACTGCCATGGGTCTAGGCCAGACTTCCCAGCTGGGGCTTTCCTGGAACACTACCCCTCTAAGTACTGTATTTGCCTCAGGCAACTTCCCTCCACATAATGGTGGAGAGAAACACTAAATCAACAGATACACACATCGACTGAGAATTCAGTGAATGCAAAAAAATAATTCCATCTCTAGGTCTTGAACTGTACAGAAGTATTTAGGAGGAAAAGGCACTGATACAACATCACTGAAGTCTCCCACCATCTGTTCCCAGCACCCTGGAATAGGTGGG
>NW_005064461.1:0-836 GCF_000277835.1 Geospiza fortis | reverse complement strand
GTCCTTCTCATTGGAACAGTCTGCTCCTAAACTGCTTCCAAACAGGAAGAAAGACAGACCCAGGTACATGCTTTACATAATGGCATGCTCCCAGACTCATCCCTTTCAGACAGGCAGAATGCTTCCATGGCACATGGACAATGTGCACAACTGCTCCATTGCTACCGCGTCTACACTCTGTGACAGGGAGCCAGGGACTTTGCCTCTCCTGCTTCAAGTACCGTGCAAGGAACAGCAGTGAGAGATGCCACACATCCATCCCCCCTTCCACCTAGAGTTTGTGCAGCTTGCTGCCCTGCTCTCTGGTAATTCAGCCCCTAAACCAAGCAGCCTCTGAGCATGGCATTCTTTACCCCTGGTTGCTGGCGTGGGCTCTGGCGTCTTCTCTCCAGGATTCGACCACCACCAGTTGTCTGGGAACGGATTCCACCAAGCCTGGGTGGTGGTTTTCTCCAGGTTGTCATGATGAGGCCCTGGAGCTGTTAGGACATGGCTCATTTAACCAAGATCTTGTGATTATTTCTTGAGAAGCAACTTTTCCTCCAGCAAAGTCCACTCCACCAGCAGCAGCACCTTGAGCACGCTCATGCCCACAGATGGATGTGACAGCAGGGTGAATGTATGAACCCATGGTGTCATTACATTCCTCCAATGCCTAGCCAGATGCAAGCACTTTGGGCAGTCCCAGGAAAGAACATGCTCCCTTGAGAGTAGCCACCAAAAAGCCCCGTGGGGCTTTTCACTGCTCCACGTTCCATAAGGTTAATGAGTTCCTCACAGGCTCTGACAGCAGGAGAGAGCAGATAGTCCTTGAAATAGAGCCCAGAATGAGGAAC
>NW_005064460.1:0-836 GCF_000277835.1 Geospiza fortis | reverse complement strand
TTTTTTCCCCAGTCTGATCTGGTTGAAAGAAGAGTTGCTTTTCTCCTTAAATTCTTTAACTTACTCAATCTCACAGGCAGCTTTGTTGGTTTTTTCAGAAGGTGTTTAAATACTCTTTTTATTTGTGTTGCCCATTTACAAGTATGTTTATATTTTTACCTTGGACACATAGCTTTTCTGGTCTTACAGGGTTTGTTTACTGCCTCAGGAATGAGAGGCCTTTTTCTCTAGGTTTATATGCTTGGTCAGTCTGGGCTTCTCACTAAGCCCTACTATTCAATAATTTCCTGGGTAGAAAGGAAGAATATGTCTATCTTGTGCAGAAATTAGAGGTAAAGGTGCCAAAAAAATGGTTGAGATTTGGAAAAAAAATTGAGAGATCCATAAACTTGGCCTCCCCAACTAGTTTTGCCTGACACACAAATCTTGAAAGTACCTTATTGCTGCTGCTGAAGCATAATTTGGCTAAGGACTCTTGCTTGAACTAGCAATAGCATCTGTTAGGAGAAGCTTGAGGCCTCAGACTAATGTATTCTGGGTTTGAGTTGTCTTTTGGGTAATATTGGTGCTGTGACAATGAAAAATCCAGCAGCATTTTGTACTGCATTCAAATAAGATACAATTGCATCAACCAGTTTGCCTTCTGCCCTATACATTGGCCGTGTTCTGTGTCTGTCAGCTTCAAAGGACAGGAGTTTGAGAAGCTGAAACAGCCATTTAGATTTGCCCACATTAGCAAATAGTTCAGTATAGTAAAAATGGATTTGTAGAATTGAAATGTTTGGCGCTGATGGCCTAGTATCCCCACTGCACATTTTGAGCAGATTTTTTTTTTT
>NW_005064459.1:0-836 GCF_000277835.1 Geospiza fortis | reverse complement strand
AAAAAAATTACATTTCTAGGTTCAATCAACAGATGTAGATTGGCTTGAAAAAGAAATGAAACCGATTCAGAAAAATAATGTTTACACATATTTGTTATTTGAATATATTCACCCATCATGAAGCTGATTAAGCAGAAGTTGATTCTGTATTTCAGATACAGTCTCAAGATCATAAAAATTCTCTACTGTCCTTCTGTAATTCTCAGCTGTGCTCAGAGAATCCGTGTGACATCAGCCAGAATGGCCAAACACAATAGCCCCAGGTGTTCAGTAAGACACCTGTGCCCAAAACCCAGAGGAAGAAATATTTCCCTTCAGACTGGGGGCATTTGACATAAAAACTTCCTCACTTACCTGCCTGCACACCATTTCTAGAAAACCAAGAGAATAACTTTTAGTATCACATTACTGATTCTGAGCATATTCCTTGCACCAAATACATCTTGGAAAAGAGCCTTCTTAAGAACATATTTTAAAAGATAAAAGACTAGGGATTTCAATGATACATACACCAGATATTGAAATATCACATATATTGAAATATGAACATCACATTGAAAAATCACATATATTCAAAGGCCAGTAAAACAAAGTGTTTAAAAAGCCTCATGTAATCCCAAACTTTTAATGGACAGGCACTTTCTTTGAGCTGGGCTGGAATGTGGTTTTAATGAATACCTGGAATAAGCAGTTCTCTTGTACTTTCAGGGCTCAGAATTTTAACTACTGAACTTGTCTTTGTTTTAGAAGTCTGAAGTCACAGGTGTCTCCCACTCATAGCTGCCTGAGGATTAACATAAAAATTGACTTCAGTCATTTGCATGCTGATTTTTTTT
>NW_005064458.1:0-836 GCF_000277835.1 Geospiza fortis | reverse complement strand
AAAAAAAACCCCAAAACATTCTTGCTGTTTTCTAGTGACTTTAGAAAATGTGGTGTGATTAGCAGATATTTTTCTTCATGTTTTTTTCTCCCTGCAATGTCTGAGTGATCCTGATATCTGTTCTGATGGAATCTAATCACTAGGGCTGTCCTACAGCTAGATGCACAGTGGTAGGTGCTTTGCCTTAAGACTGGGAGTAAAAGTAGATCCTTCAAAGTAAGCTTGGTTAAAATAACTTTTCCAGACTTGTTTGACCTATTATTGCTCATTGTTGTAGCGAAGGTTAATACTCTTCCCATCCAAATATTCATTTATTGCAAGAGATGGAAGGACGTTCATCCTTTGAAAGCAATTTCTAATCTAATCTAAGTTAAACAGATTTCAGTTGGAAAGATCATTTTTGCCCTTCATTTTTTGTATGAATATTGTAGACTTTGCTGCTGTAAATGAGCAGGGCAAGAGGAAAGTCACAGTGGGGTTCTGGGTTAGTAAACTGAGGAGTGAGTACAGAAGAAATAAGCACAAATGAGTTTTCTTTCTGTCAGTCAGTTTGCCAATTTGTTCTGCAGTCTCACTTCAAAGCAGTTTAAGATAAAATGTGTGCTTAAATGATATAAGATTATCTTCAGAGAGTCAAAATGTCAGCTCCAAACATCAAGTGCAATTCAAATGATATTCCTCACTAAAACATGAAGCAGGACATTTTAAAGCATGTTTTCTCTTTTTTGGTCATAATTCACAGAAGATAATATTATTGCTGATGGAATACATTTGCTCCAAGGAAAGAAGATAGAAGAAACAACATGTCAGGTGAAACAACTACTTTTTTTTTTTTT
>NW_005064457.1:0-837 GCF_000277835.1 Geospiza fortis | reverse complement strand
CCCAGTGTTGCTGAGGAGAGTTTGATAGACTGAGACATGAAAGTAAGGAGAAAACCCCCAAAAACAGGGAGACCTGAAATCTTTTTGCTGGTATCTGAGCAGAATTGTTCCATGGCAGATGCTCCATGTGCAGCCTGATCCCCAGCCCAAGCCACACTGTTCCTTGCAGGGTGATGTAATCCTCAGAAATATATCCTTAACTACAATTGAATAAAAAGTCATGGGCTGAAAAAATACAGTTCCATAAAAAAAAAAGAGAGATGTCTCGCTGCACAGGGCTGAGAGAAGCAATAACAGGAAAATAAAATCAGGTACTGCATCTCTTCTCATAAGTACAGAGAATTGGTTATTAAATGAGACTCCCCATAAGTCCCAGCCCGGGCTCTCTGTAACTGCTCAGTGCCACAGTGGATGAGAAACAAGACATAAAATACATAATCAATACCAGAATAGAGACACCAGCAATGCAGTGTAATAGGAGCAGCTCTCTAACTTCCACTGCTTCAGCTTTAAGATGCCTACTTGGCTTTGTAATGAACATCAGAAAGCAAAATACACAAGCTGGCAGCAAACTGGAGCTCTGAGAAAGTATCTTTAAAGTAAGGTGATACGCAGTGAAGGCACTGAAATTGTTATTTGCAATCTGTCCACATTTATTGGGCTGCAGCCAGGGGTTAATTCAGCCAAACTCTGCTGTGTATTTCTTATAAATTCACTGAATGTCAGAGTAATTCTGTAGATCACAAGATCTGTGCTTGTTATAGATGACAGCATCATTTAGGCTGGGAAAGATCTCCAAGAGTCTCGAGTCCCCAGCACTGCCAAGTCCCACTAAAC
>NW_005064456.1:0-837 GCF_000277835.1 Geospiza fortis | reverse complement strand
CATTTTTTGCCATTTTTCAGCCATTTTTCCCCGTTTTCTTGCCTCTCCCATTAAGAGGACACCACGTAGCGACCGTCCCCCTGCCGCCGGAAACCAGCACAAACCAGTTAAAACCAGCACGAAAAAATCCCCATCGATTTGAGCCGTTTTTGACCCATTCTCGCCGTTTTTTCGCCTTTTTTTTTCCCCATTTTTTGACCTTTTTTTGCTATTTTTTTGCCCATTTTTCACTATTTTTCCCCATTTTTTGTGCCCTCAAATGCTCTCTCAGGGATGAAATCCCAGTATAAACCAGTTTGGACCAGTACAAACCAGTACAAAAAAATCCCGATCGATTTGAGCCGTTTTTGACCCATTTTCGGCAAATTTTTCCCTTTTTTTTCCCCCCATTTTTTGGCCGTTTTTTGCCCAATTTTTCCCATTTTTCCCACTCCCATTTGCTGTCCCATGGAGAAAATCCCAGTATAAACCAGTTTGGATCAGTTTGGACCAGTACAAACCAGTACAAACCAGTACGAAAAAATCCCGATCGATTTGAGCCGTTTTTGACCCATTCTCAGCAAATTTTTCCCATTTTTTTCCCCGTTTCTTGACCCAATTTTCCCGATTTTTTTCCCCATTTTTTTTGACCTCAGATGCTCTCCCAGGGATGAAATCCCAGTATAAACCAGTTTGGACCAGTACAAACCAGTACAAAAAAATCCGGATCGATTCGGGCTGGTTTTGACCGATTTTCGCCGGTTTTTCGCCATTTTTTGCCATTTTTCAGCCATTTTCCCCCATTTTCTTGCCTTTCCCATTAAGACAATCCCAGTATAGACCAGTACAAACCAGTAC
>NW_005064455.1:0-837 GCF_000277835.1 Geospiza fortis | reverse complement strand
TTGAAAGTTAGTTTGTATAAATGTTTGTGGTTGTTTGTAGCTATTTGTAGAAACAAGGCATTGGAGTTTAAGGCTGAGTATCACTGTGTGATTGGCAAGAGGGTTCAGACTATTTAAACCCAATCAACCTCTGTTTTCACAGAATCACATTGCAAATTAGTATTAGTCTAGATCTGCGCAACTTACAAAGATGGAAGAAAATGCAGAATTATTTACATATCAATAATTTGAAAAAAATTCTCCATAAATCCCAGTGCTATAAATATAACTTCAGGAGGGACAGACCAAGTGAAAGGATGTAGGGGCAGTTCTCAATATTAAATAGGGGAAACTCTAAGACTCTCTGATAGCATCCAAGCATAATCTATATTACAAAGAGGATGACAGTTTAGCATACAACAAAACACATGTACACATTCATGCTAACCTTTGCCAACCAATGCTTAAAGACACAATGCTCCGAAGAACACAGTTTTAGAAGGGCAGATCCCTTAATTTAGATTTTTGCATGTGTCCTCTCCCTTCTTCCTTTTGTACTGTATCGGACAGAACAAACAAGCAAACCTTCAAAATTTGTCTTTAAAACTCAGCCTTCTTTTCATGAGCTAAGATAAAAAGGGTGGGGTGCTTTCTATATGTCTTTTGCAAGGTTCATGGAATTGACTTATCAACCATTAGCAACCAAGATAACAGGTTTACTCAATGGCTGCTATTCAGACAGTGATTGACAAGTGATCCATCTCCACACTGCACCTCTTTAGCAGAGGGCTTTTGACACTTACTGAAAAAAAGAATAATTTCAGTTCAGTTCCTAGTTGATTCTTTGAAAAAAAAAAA
>NW_005064454.1:0-837 GCF_000277835.1 Geospiza fortis | reverse complement strand
ACAATAAATCAGGTGAGCAGCTCATTCCAAGAGCTGTGCTTCCTTCTCTTTCTGGGGTGTGTAACTGAGTAGTTGGGAATATCTAAAATCAACTGACATCTGCATTTATTCTACAGAGAACTGTGCATCAATGTAACCTGTACAAAGTCAGATGTAACACTTTAACAATCAAAATGCAAATATTCCTGAAAATATGCCTGAACATGTGAACCCATGCATTTTTGCAGTCAAAGTGAATGTCTTAGAGTTCAGCTTTTAAAGCCAAATGTGTGTTATTTCCAGACTGGGAAGTGTAAGTGGACTTTTTGTTTCTCTTCAGATCATGGATTGGATGTGCCTGTTGCTTGATGCCCAGTTCACTGTCATGGTGATGCTTCCAGAAGCAAAGGACTTGCTTTCAAACCTGCATAAGTTTGTGAGAGCCCAAGTAAGTTGCATCTTCTGGGATAATTCTTTGATTTTCAGTTGATTCAGAATATGGATATTGGGAACAGGGGGAGACAGACAACAACGAATTATTTAGTGAATCAAATAATGTCTGTCCTCCTCTGTATGCTCCTTCCTGAACATGAATTGCAGTTGCCTCTGTCTCATTTGGATTTCAAAAGCTGCTTTATTTGATTTAAGTATCTTAAACTGTGCAGAACCAGAGATAATTCCACAGTATGATGATGTATGAAAAGGATTAAAGTGTGTTTTGCTATAAATGTCTCTGTTTTCTTCTTTTCAGGTACGGTTCTACTCAGAACTCAACAAGATTGAAGGAAGTTTGCAGGAATTACAAAGACTGAACCACCTGAGAGAATCTCAGACCTATTCTATTGAAGTGCTGGAAAT
>NW_005064453.1:0-837 GCF_000277835.1 Geospiza fortis | reverse complement strand
TTTTTTTTTACAGGAACAAAGCTGTATGAGGTCAGGCATTAAATAGGGTGGAAAAAGCCATATTAAAAGCCTGAGACAAGATCTGCATGGGTCATCAGAAATTTTCTGTCTGACTTCTGTGGACCCTGGATGAGGCTGTGAAAGAACATTATGATTTCACACGTCAGTATTCAAACTTCAGGATGTCAGAGTTAGGATATTTACACTGCCCCTAGGCACTTGGATTTGGTAGCACTATTTTTCATATAATCCAGTCTTATAGGAGATAACTTCTTTTAGAAACCATACAATAAATGTTGAAGGATAATTTAATACTGGGATGCTAATGTTAAACTCACTGATGTAATTGATTAGCACATCTTTGTTGACTCATGGTGACATTTTCTGAAGTGTTTAAACAGCTGAAGAATACAAACTAATTAAAATGAATTTACGTCCCTTTGAAAAAAAGGAGGCATTTTTAAAGTTGTCCAATTAGGATACCCTTTTCCCCCACTAGAAGTGAGAGAGACTTGAGTGCCAACTTTCTAAAACTAGTTTTGAAAATCTCACCTTTAATTCTTTCTCTGAACCATATTTTAGAATTTTTCCATCCCAATAAATTTATGCAAGTACTGTCACTCCATCTTGCTCTTCTAACAGGTATTTTCACCAAAGACAGCAATACTGAAATACTCATGTAACCAAGATAACTCCTCCAGTACTGCACCATCACACTTCTCAACATGTGAGACAATGTCTATCCAGGGATTCGGTGGAATTTCCTGGAGTGCTTTAGCTCCTATCTAGTTTCCCACTCTCCGCTTGCTGGTTGCCTCCTAACGCAGACAGTCCCTT
>NW_005064452.1:0-837 GCF_000277835.1 Geospiza fortis | reverse complement strand
ATATGTGGTAAACCTGAAAAAAAAAGGACAAACTAGTGCCTAGGGTCAACATTCAAGAAAAGTTCATCCCCAAAACTGCTGAATAGGATCTCAGCACCCAGAAGTTAAGGCTCAACCTTTCATCATTACAGCTTTTTCGTTTGGGCAAAGGGTTAAAGATGCCACCCCCTCACAGTACAAATTTACTGGATCATCTTCCATTTTTAATGGAAGGCCCTGGAATATCCTCTCTGCAAGACTTACAAAGTTCTCAGGAAGCTGAGTTGATGATGGCAAGATCCCTGGCATCATTTCTAATCCACACATATCTGAACATGCAGCAGTCTGTAATTCCACCTGGGAAAATCAGAAAGGGTTGCAAAGAACTGGATGTCTGTGCTCTTGGGAAAGGTAGGTCTTTCTTCCACATTAGGAAGGTTCACATTAGAAAGACTGACTGTGAAACATGGAGTTAATTCCATGTTTGTTTGTTGTTGTTGTTTGAGTTTTTATCTTACTGTGACAGTGTTTTTCATTTTTCTCCTGTGTTCTTCTCTGCTGGTGAGGGAAGTTTCCTACAGTCTGCAGGCAAATTAAGGCTTATTTGGGATCCCACCTTGACCCCAGCCTTGGTTGTTCACTGGCATTTCACTTCATTTACAGGCATCTGTTTGTGCTTAGAATGTCTGTGTGCATGGAGTAATGCATGCACTGATCTTTTATTCTTTCACTGCACCCTTTGGATGCTCTGTGGTTTTTTGTGTGACATTTAAATTTAAAATTTCTGAAGGTCAAAGCTCCAGCTAGTATTAAATAATTTGAATTTGGCATAGATTTCCCCGGGCTACAGTCTGGGCC
>NW_005064451.1:0-837 GCF_000277835.1 Geospiza fortis | reverse complement strand
GATGTGGTGTCTGAAGTGGAACGTGAGTGTGGCTGGGACACGCTCCTCAACACTGACACCCACCACCATACAGTGGGTCTTCTGGCCAGGTGAGAGCTTCATTCTCTTCACTCTGGCTGTTATTTCTCCACAGTGTCTGCATAATCCTGTGATCATGGATGAGAGGGACTTGTCACTGAGGGATGGTAGAGCAGAGGGACAAAATTCTTGAAGGGCTGAGTGCACTGGAGAAGCCACCACCCAAAGTGCCAGCATCTCTTCCAGAGTGCTGTGCCAGAGTCTCTGTGGTGATGGCACAGAGCAGGAGCTCTGTCTGCAGGCAGCCTCACTGAGGACAGCCTGCTGGGAACAGGGAGGTTGCATTGAGGGTCACTGACAGCTTGGGGGCCAGGACTGCCCCGTGGGCAGAAAGGGTGGTTTTTCAGCCGCTTCCTTCCTGAAATGAGCCTGCTGGTGTTTGGCTCCACCTTCCTCCTTGCAAGAAGTAGTGGTGAAAGAAGAGGCCGCAGTGAGTCAGTCCCAGGTGTGGTTTGCCTGCCCTGCTCAGAGTCAACAATATCTTTTTCCCCCTGCCAGAGCAATGCTCAGGATCTCACAGTCTTTGTGTTACCGGATTGCACGATACCTGTTCAGGCTGCTTCGCAGAGAGGAGGCACGCTGGGAGGTGGCTGCCATGGCCTTCCTGGTTGAGGTGAGCCTGATGGCGAGCGCTGCCTTGCGGAGCTGCGTCCCTGCTCCCTGCCCTCTTGGAGATGCAGCTGCAGGGGAGTCCAGTCAGTGAAGGAAGGGCTGAGGTGGGCTCTGCTCTGTGCCCTTTGTCCCTTGCTGCTGGGGTGA
>NW_005064450.1:0-837 GCF_000277835.1 Geospiza fortis | reverse complement strand
ATTTTGGAAGCCTTTTATTTCAAAGGAATGACAGACCTATGGCATTGTGTTGATTTTTTGAATGCCAGTTTTGTCACTAGAAAAGGAGGTAGTTAGGAGGGGGATGTCTGTAGCTTTCTGAATTTTTATCTTTGTTTATATGAATTATCTGAAACACCCAAAACCCATAGTCACTCTTCCCAATTTTGGTAGCAGGTGTGTTGTCTCCTTTGTTTGAGATGTCCAGCTGCCTTTCTCTCTGGCTGATGGAGACACTGAATTAGAACCAGGAATCCAAAGTCTCTGGACTCTAAGCTGCAGAGAAGCTCTAGACCAAATATGTCAGTCTGTCATTCCTCTGGCACTCAGGAGCTTTCTGAACTCATGAAACTTTTGCCTTTATCTTGGCTAAAGATTGATGCACTTGTGCATGGCCCATGCTGCCAGGATCCAGTGAGAGCTGGCTTGCAATAACAATGGGCATGGAAGTTTGTGTGAGCCATGGAAACAGGTGCCTTTCTCTCACTGAGGTGAACTGGTCAAACATTCTTTATTTTTGTTCTCAGTACCTGGCACTTAAAAACTTGCAGACTACCAAGCGTGTGAGTTGTCTGTTGGGGTCGACAGTTTGCTGTTAGCCCTGGTCATACAATTTTGATTGTTTTTATTTAGTGTTGTGTTCAAGCTGTGTGCTGGTTTATATATTCTGCTCTAGATTTTACTGTGTAAATAATGGTATAATGCTAATCAATTACTCATAGTTTGGTTTTTGTTTGGGCCAGAAAATAAAGAACACGCTTTATTTAATATTTGACCAACAGAATAATTTATTAGGCTATGTTAGTGAACTATTTTATC
>NW_005064449.1:0-837 GCF_000277835.1 Geospiza fortis | reverse complement strand
AGGTGTTAGGTCATAGGTTGGACTAGACAATATTAGAAGTCTTTTCTAACCTAGTTATTTTGTGATTCTCTGAAGTTCCAACTTGTTATGAACCTAGTTTCTCCACCCTCAAATCGCTTGCAGAATCTCTCAAAGTACAAGTAGTAGTAATTGTTGCTAGAAGTGTCGATTACCACCTCAAACAAAGTTTCCAAGTCAAATATTAAAATTGTGTTCCTCAGATTTTATTAGCATACATTTCTAAATTAATTTTGAAGATGGAAAAACTCAGCCATTCTGTTACAGGGGACATGCCTAATTTCAGTGGTGACAGGTAGAACATTCTGACTAGTTATGGCTATTTCCAAAGAAAAAATGCTCCAAAGTTATCAACTTATTTTGTATGCTTGTTATAAACCACAATCCAAAGTGGATGTCCAACTGATAAAGCAAGTATGGCATTCTCTGCAATTCTAAGTTCTGGCTTTCAGACAGACAAAGAAGCTTTGAGAGAGGACAGACAGCACATGGTAAGGACTCAGGGTTAGCACATCTTTTTCTTCACTCTAAGCCTTTTCACAGCAAGCTACAATTAGTTCCAAACTCTCCTTCAAGCGATTGATGCACCCAGCCAGGCACTACAGACTGATAGTGACTCCATAATTAGAGATGCAGAGTGGCTAAAAGCAAGCTCAATTTTAACACCAACAGACAAACAAAAAGGAGAACACAAGACTAAGCAGTTATTTTGATCTGCTGTACTGAAAAATTATGTGAATTTTCCCCAAGATCCTCCATTTTTCCTACATTTCAAGTTCCAACAACCCCTGCAATCCTTACTTACATGTTGCATTTTTT
>NW_005064448.1:0-838 GCF_000277835.1 Geospiza fortis | reverse complement strand
TATTATCTTATTTATTTTACTAAAGTGTGTTAAACTTTTTTCCATTTATGTCTGTTTAAATTACTCAATTCCATTTTTCTTTCTCCAGCATTGCTGTTCAGAGACAAACTACAAGCTTTTGTTTGACATTGTATTTGTGCATGTGTACATCTTGCTGTATAGATCTGCGCACGCTTTAGGATGGTGTCTTTAGCTATCCAGTGTTTCTGTCTGTAATAATACATAAACACAAGCTGTTGTACATTCACTCTGTTACTGACTGCATAGGAATGTTTGCTATTCTGTGACTCCACTGTAACTTCAGTGTGCATACTGCAGTCTTTAGTGGTATAGTTTGCTTTCCAGTTATTTTTAGGTTTATTGAACTTACTCTTTCAAACTAGTAGTGTCTACTCACAGAAATAAATACAGACCCATGAGGGTAGTGACAATACACAGCCTTATGTCGACAATTTCAGTGTGAACTACGTGTTCTATTGTATAAATTATGTACTTTGAAACATTTTTAATGTGTGACCTGAGAATGTACTTGGGGAGTTATGCTACAGAGCCAGTGCCTTTCACGCTGTTGCATTTGTGCCTGCCAGCTTGTCTGTGTAGGGACTCCTCCAGCTCATGGCAGTGATTTCTGTGCAGAGTATGATGTTGGAATGTGGTTCATGAAATTCAATTGGTAACTGCCCTGTATAGGAAAATGTGAGGGGATCATCCAGATTTTCTGTCTCTGAAGCCACTGTGTAGGAGAGGTAGCAGTTTATTATATCAGTTGCTTGATTGCTGTATTTATGTTAGCATTAATGATTTTTGAAAAGGCTAGTAATGGATTTTAGGGAAAAAA
>NW_005064447.1:0-838 GCF_000277835.1 Geospiza fortis | reverse complement strand
TGAGCCCAGCTTCTTCCCTTTGAATTTCATTTTTTTTAATGCAGAAAGAGACAAATTCTATTTTCAGTTTGCGAAGGTCAGTGCAAGTCCCAGAGCCTTGTTTGGGGGGTGCAGTTCCTCAAAATACCTTGACACACTATTGGGGAGGAAATGTTTATCCCATTCTTCCAATGCTGCACTGAAAAGCAGGGACAGGACCCATCTGAGAAGAACTGCCTGATTCTGTGCCACAGCACAACTCTAAGGAAACCTTCATTACAATTAGAGAACATGATCATAAATTACTGCAAGTACAGTGGACAGCCCTAGAAACCACAGGAAGGGAATGAGGATTCAGAAATATGGTTTTACTGGGTCCCAATTTTATTAACACACATAGGAACTATTCAGAAATCACTTGTCTGGAGTGCACAACCTTTCTCTGCAATTCCTCTGGGACACAGCAGCTGATTCCAAGCCCTGGAGTCACCAAGAGACCTCACCTGAGGTTACCCACAGCAGAGCAGATGGATTGTATCCAAAGCAAACACTGGGATTCTGGTTCTGTCCTTTGACACCTTTCAGGACTGTGTTTCTGGCACATGCCTTGAGCTGGGACTCCCCAGGGTGCCACATCTGCTGACCAATACTTGTTTGAGATGTGACACACTGCCACAAAAGCCAATTTGATGATCTGATCTTTCCAAGGGAATTTCCACATGGTGAATAAGTGGGCAGGGAAAATACCCTGCTCTGCCCAGACCACTGACACTGAAAGGTGAAAATCAGCATGCCAAGATGGAAGCCCCAAAATTATTCCTAAGGAGTAAAAGTGACAAGGAAAGAAGAAGGAAAGAAG
>NW_005064446.1:0-838 GCF_000277835.1 Geospiza fortis | reverse complement strand
AAGAGTGTAGGAAAAAAAATGTCAGTAAGAAATAGGTATATGAATAGAATCACACCCCTTTAGGCAAATAACTGAAAACCTTGCAAAATATTCTTGGCCCAGGAGCACTCAACAATACAGTTTTGCTTTAGGGGAAGAAAAGTTCCTAGAAGTGAACTAATTGCTCTAATTAGTTGTCAAAAATAAAGACTTATACCTCAATGCTCATCATAGGTATTTGGAGTCACAAGGAAGAGGAAAAGAACAAAGCAAAAGGCCATCACACACATCCTGTGCATCTGCATTTTCTGCACATATTTCTGTTCCTGAGTAACTCAATCCAAGAACAAACTGATTATCCTTGCTTATCCTTCACTATACAGCAAATGAAAAGGAATGAAGGCGATGGCCCACAAACACATACATAGGAATGAGAAGCTAAATGGGAATTTTTAGAGAAACAGCAGGAAAAAAGTACTAAGAGTACATCAACTAACTCATCTGCTGGGTTTGAGGGTTTTTGTATCGTTATTTCTGTAAGACATTGCAATTAAAAGACAAAATTCCTCACGACAGGTCACCCAAGAGACAGTGTACATGGCTTTAAGAGGGACTGGAGAGCCAGTGAAGGCTAGACCTTCTAATAGTTAGAGGATTCACAAGAAGGCAACAGATGCAGAGGGAGAAGGCAAGAGACAGTGCAAAGAAGTATCTTTCTACCCTTTCCTGCTGCTTTATGATTGCTCTGAGCAGACACAGCAGAGCACAGTAAGAAATGGACCTCTGACCTTACCCAAAACAGTGGGGTTTAGGTGTTAAAGCAGATTCTGTAAGCAAGATGTGACATGATGCTTTTGCT
>NW_005064445.1:0-838 GCF_000277835.1 Geospiza fortis | reverse complement strand
TTTGTTGTCACCCGGTATAACTTTCCAGAGTTCCTTGGGAGCCTTCTTCACTTGGGAATGATGGATCCAGGCACTTTGTTCCTTAATCTCGATTGCAGTAAAGATGGTGAGGAGCACTTGGAATGGTCCTACCCACTGCAGTTCCAGAGTCTTCTCTGCAAAAGACTTACCATATACATAATCCCCAGGATGTGCATCATGCACTGGTCCATCTAATTCTCTGCTACGAGCCCCAGTCACATTTCTCAATTTCTCTAAGTTGTTTGTTTAAGGCCACCACATATCTGTGTAGGGTTTCTTCCCCTATTTGAGTGGATGTTGTCCCTTCTTGAATTCCATATGGCCTTCTATACAATATTTCAAAGGGACTCAGTTATTCCTTTGCTCTTGGTTTGGTCTGGATTCGTAAAAATGCTAATGGAAGAGCCTGAGGCCAGGGTAACTTCGCCTCTTGTCCCAGTCTTATTATTTGCTGCTTAATCAAGTGATTCATTTTGTCCACTTGACCGCTTGACTGAGGATGATATGGAGTATGAAGTTCCCAGTCTATGCCTAAATAGTGGTTAATTTGCTGCACAATTTTTGAAATGAAATGTGACCCCCTATCTGAAGACATTGTGGCTGGGACTCCAAAACGTGTTATTATTTCTTGTAACAATGCTTTGGTTACCTTCCACACTTTGGCAGTTCTCATAGGGAAAGCTTCTGGTCACCCTGAAAAAGTATATGTTAGCACCAATAGGTATCAGTACCTCCCTTTCCTGGGTAGTTCTGAAAACTCAATTTGCCATTGCTGCCCAGATCCATATCGTTTTCCAATTTGCCCAAGTTTTGGTTT